>NC_029779.3:85952-138311 GCF_000817695.3 Arachis duranensis | reverse complement strand
AGACTTTAAATCTGCCTTTTACCTTTGGATCCGAATGTCAAGCTTAATGATAAGGATTTTACTATTTATTAAAATAAAAATGTGTATGTATACAAAAGTCATACAAATATTATTTGTTATAGAAAGAACTTGTGAACTTAACTAAGGAGGAGAGAAGTAGGTAGGGGTATTCATGGATCGGATCTAATTTGTCTATTCGCGGTGTTTATTCGAATTTGAGTCGAAAATTATGGATATAGATCCAATCTGCAATGTTATCGGATCGGATCCGATTCGATCTGCACACTAATAGGATCGGATTGTAGATTTTATGTATTTATCTGCATATCCGCTGATCCGCAAAATAAATAAATAAATAAGTAAATATTCTTTTAATGTAAAAGAATATAAAAAAGAATTTTATTTATTTTTTTAATAAAAATAAGCTTTTAAAAATATTTTTATGTTTTGCGTATATATTCGATCCACAAATGTGCGGATCGAATTGGATCTAAGCTTAAAAATTACAGATATTAGATCTGATCCGATAATTTTAGTATGGACCTGATCGAGATTTTAACCATATCCGATCTGATCCAATCTGCATTAACCCCTAAAGTAGGGGTGGCAACATGCACTCTACCCGCAGGTACACAATGTGACCAAATTCCGGTCGGGTAGGGTACCTGTCTATGGATTGAGACATCTCACTATATATTAGCTACTAAGATAAGATCATTAATTGATAATTAAATATCTTTTTTTTTTACATAAAAATCAGTTCTATTTTAAATTATCATCAAGTTATATAATAATATTACATCTTTTTAGTAACCCGCCCGTAGGATCGAATATTCACAAGTTAAAAACGGGTAGGATTAGGGTTAGATTGAAACCTGCCCTACCCTACCCATTGCCACCCCTAGAGAGAAGGCTCCAAAATCTAAAGTGGATGAGGTGCATGCAGTAGAAAGGTAAACTGCAATGGATATAATATCTATGACTTTTTTTTTTCCCCTCTTATCTTTGTTTCTATATATTTGTGCTTAAAGCCCTTCACCATGTATGCTAGACATATATTCATCACTTTTTGAATCTCTTGAGGCTTTAAGTTTCTCCTTGTGGTGTTTCTTTCTAGTGGTAGAAATAACCACAGCAAGAACTGTCCAAAAAGTTCACTTTTTCGTACTACATTTGTTTTTGATTGTTTAATGATCTTTACTACTATTTGTTATTGTTGTGTGCTTGGTGTTGGAGAGAGAGAGGGAGAGGAATATGGGAAGGGCACCATGTTGTGACAAGATGGGGTTGAAGAAAGGTCCATGGACACCTGAAGAGGATGAGATTCTTGTCAATTATATCAACAAAAATGGTGGCCACGGAAGTAGGCGTGATCTTCCAAAGTTGGCAGCTTTTTCTTGTAACATTCCTTGCTATAAAACATGCACGCACAATCACTTTTTCTCACATATAGCAACAACAACGTTGTTAGTTTGATAACTTTACTTTTAAAGTTATATATGTTTACATTATTTTTTAATCATATTTCAAATAAGTGAATAACCCCCTGCTTTTACTGTCTAAAAATGAAGCAGCATGATTCATTGCATGAGAGATGAGACTAATAAAGCTGAATATATAAAAGGGTTTGTAATGTAATGTTATAAGTGCTTTTTACCCTTTACATTTCAACTATTCTCTGTTTCTCTCTGGGTTTACACAAAGCATGATCTAATCAAACATAATACACAATTCTCTGTTTATCATTAATTTTGCAAAATAAGTATACACCATTAACATTTTCGGACAATGACCACACTTTAATGATGAAGAGAGAGAGAAACTCGATTACTCAATTATTAGTGTGTGACAGTGTTGTGAACAAAAGAATAAATAAACAAACAGCATACCACACTTTAATCTAATAAAAATAAAAAAAGCAAGCTAAGTAATATTTATAATAAACATTTTTTTTAGGTATTAATTTCATACACACATATTAAACATAACCTTTTAAACACAAACAATACAAAAATTTGACAATTATCGCTTTGAAATTCAGACCCCACCAAAAAAGAACTTTGACATTTCAAAAGCATCCGAGGAGCTTCTTTGGAGTGGTCCCAGTTGCACGATATTTAGCGGCGGTTTCCTCAGCCTTGAGAAATTCCTCACCACGCTTTGCTTCAACCATCGCTCTCTTCTCCTCAGCTTGCTTGTGAATCAATGCTATCTTGTTCTTCATTTGTTCGCCATATTCTGCTTTCTTTTTCTCCAACTGTTCCTGCTCTCTCACACATAAAAACGAGTTACTCAAAAGGGTGTCTTAATAATTATTAATATCATGTAATGACAATAATTATAGTGTTTTGTTTTTTTTACATGTGACACTAAAAATTTCTAATGAGTTGCACGTTTAAGTTTTATGATTCTAGTATATTTAAACTCGTCGGTGAATTCTCAAGTTTTGATGATTCTGCATCTAACCTTATCCACAATAGGTGATATAATTTGTTCTTGGCCTTGAAAGAAAAGACAAAAAAAATCTAACAAAAGAACATTATGGTTATCCATACTTTAACTCTAGATTGCAATGTTGTTTAACCCATAAGAAAAGGTTTGTTTTCTTTGTGTGTTAGGGCGACATGGAAATGTGATGTCAATGTCATTACCTCAATTTTTCTCAGCTTAGCTTCAAGAGCTGCTTTCTTGCTATTTTCCCAAGCACCAACAGCAGATAACTGCTTCTGAGCTCTGTGGACCAAATCAATAATAAAACCTTAACAATACTATCACATTTGGAATTCCTTCCATATCATATTGGCTACAGATCACAAAATCATTAGCAATTTTATCTGCATGGCACTTATTTAGTATAGTATTTTAGGTTTTGAAGCCTTACTTATTCTCTGCTTTAGATTTTTCACTTTCTTCCCATGCCTTCACATAAGACAACTTTTTCTCCTTTTCCACTTCTGCAAGAGCAATATCTGTTGAACATAGCATACACGTACACAAATCACTTCTCTTGGAAGATACATCAAAACGGAGAAAGAAAAACACAAAAAAATATGTTTATAGTTGGAGACAGGTACAAAACAGTTTGTCCTAGAACACAAGTTTCCAATATTTTCTGTCCCTCTATCTCTGTATGCATATATATATTCGCAATGACTAGAAACTATTTGGCATTGAGAACCTGGAGAGGGTCGCTCTCAAGTTGATGCATTCAAGTGGTTATGAAAAAAATCGCAATTAAAGATCAAATATTAGTAAGTTTATTTTGGTCGAAACCTCAATACCTCCTTCCGAAGGCACTCCTGTTCGAGCATCCAAAATCTAATAAGTAGCATGACTCTTTCAATAATAATAAAATATTAACTAGTTAAGAACAATGTGAAGTTGAATTAAGCCAACACTAACCTCTATCAAGGGATGTTTTCTTTTTAACTGGCTCCACTGCTTCTGTTGATCGAAAGACAAAAAATAACGATGTCAAGGTTTTCTAACTATATCAAATGGAGAAGTATTTATATATATTATTAGATTAAATCCAACCAATTAGAAGAGCTCATGCACTTGATCAATTACTTAACTCTAAATATAAGTAAGTTATATAGAATTAGGAACTACAGCAGCATCTAGAAGGCTAGAAGTGTTTGATAAAAATGTTTATTGAAGTTGGGTTCATGGAAGTTTAGTAATTAATTGTCAATTAGAACTTAACCTAGAGTGAGCATAGCCAAGGCAACAATACATATACCAAATAGAAGAAGCAGATAAAAATTCTTAAATTAGCAAGAAATCATTGTTTCCATATCAACAATAGAAGATAAAAATATGGAATCCACTTAGGCATGTTAAGAATGCATGCTTTATCCAGTTATTGGATTCTAATTGGGTTGCGTGTTATATATGCAATAATTAAGAGGCACAACTACCTCTTTTGAATAATTAAAAAGAGAGGAAAAAATCAATAGGACATGCCAATTTACCATTGAAAAGTATTCATTACAATTAAACTTTCCTATAGCAAACCCATAATTTTTATACCCCAAAAAAAAAAAGAAAAAGAAAAAGAATTCAATTATTTGCTAGTGTGGACAAACAACTTTCTCAGCACATGGGAAACAAAATTATTATTTTATGATAACAAGGAGGACCTAAGTGGTTTCTCTTTTGTTGGCACTGGAGAGATGTTAATGATTGATGCATAGAGCAAGAAATGATGTTACAAGCCTGACTGAGAAAAAAAAAAAGGCAAAGTAGAGAGTATAATAGTAATTAAAATTCATATATGTTATGGGGTCTAGTTGAATACACAGCTTAATTGACACCTAAAATACTACACTTAGCTAGATAGATAAATCTTTATACTTCCTTAATAGTCATTGAGAATATTTAAAAATTACAGCCACTTATTTGATTTAAAATTTTAAGGATTGTATAAAAACGAAAAAGAATTGAGTAGTTATGAATGTTCCTAATGTGCTGCAAGAGGAAGAAAGTAGTTCAATCCAGCAGAGAAGAGTGAGTCGGCTCCAATATCATTCTGAAACCATATCAACCAATATCAGACAAAAATCCAATCTATTCAAGCTGCAATTTTGATGAAAAACCAGAAATCTTTGATAAATCAGAGAAGGAAAACAGAAATTAAAGGAAAAGCAAGGGCAAATATCATAATTTGAATGCCCAAACTAAGTATGAAGCTTTCTCAACGCACTAAATTAATATGATATGCGTATAACATAGCAAGCGAACTATAAGCTTCCAGTAATAAAAAGTTGAAATTCTGAAGCCAACCCATAATTCTGTGCAACAAAAAGTTTGAGAATTGGAAGAAACAGAAAACTCACTCTCATTCTCAACAACAACTAGAGCCTTGGTCCCTTCTGCAGCGGCTGCCGGAGGCGGAGCCAGCGGTTTCTTCTCGGCAGCATCTTGGAGCTGCGGCGGTGCCTCGGCCAGAGGAGGGTCAGTTACCAGCGGAGCAGGAGGTGTCTCCACCTTGGTTGGTTGTTCTGCCATAGCTTCGAGAGAAAGTTTAAAAGAGAAGAAAGAAAACAAGGTTTGTAGCTAAGGTTCTGTTAGACAATGTCTCTGCCTCTTCAACTCTGTTACAAGCTATAAGGTCGGGTTGGTTTCAATTTAAAGTAGACACATAACAAGATACATCTAGATATATGTGAAAAATTAAAAAATAAATAAAGAAGAAAAAAAGTGGATATATCAATTCTTATGAATTTCTCACATGAAAATTTGCTTACTTATTTCTTTGTTAATTGTACACTTGTTTTGGATTTAAATATTTTCTAATTGGAAAAATACATGGGTATAGATTTTGTTAAATTCATTGAGATTTTTTAAATCGAAAATGGAAATATTCGGGAAGTAGTTTTCAAAGGAAAAAGATTGCATAGTAACGTGGAATCTTTGGGAGCAGAACGTGTTGTAGCCGTGGAGGAAAATTGGAGCCGTTGATTAAGATCGACGGTGACGGTGGAGTGCCGACAGGTATTACAGGTAATAGTAGCGGGAATGTGCCACGTGTGAGTATTGAGATGAGGATGCAAATGTGTGACAGCAAAAGCATATGCATCATGCATGGAGGCTTATTATTATTTCTGACACACTAAAACGACGGCGCTTTGCGTTTTGTTGTTGTTTGTATGCTACATATGGGACCATGATTGTAGGGGTGGACAAAAAGTCAACAAGTGACTAGCTAGTAGTCATATCATTGCTTTGGTTGTTCATAATCATAATCTTTCTAGGAAGAAAAAAAAATGAATATATTGAAGTGGAAAATTAAAGATGTAATTATAGGACGGTGGCGTTTGTGTATGTGCATTTCGTGTAGGCACTTTCCACTCTCTCCGCCGTGTGTTCTACAAATGTTCTACTTCTCACTTGACTAACAGTATCCTACACTTTTCTCATCCTTCTTACTTCACATGACTTGAATTAGAGTTCATAAAAATATAAAGGAAAAATGTCCATGTTTAAACTTGGTTTATACGCATCCATAATGAGAAAGGAAAATGGGCAATTGTGATTTGTGATGAGTAGCTTTTTTATCCAGGCTAAAGGTGGATGTAACTTTTATTGGCACCAAACTATATAGTGGTATTAGAAGAAAAAAGAAATATTAATGTGCCAACTGTATACACCTCATTCATTTGGAAAAGGTATTAGTGTATTACCAACTATCTTTTAGACTGGAGCAACCATGTTAAGTCCTCTAATCTCTACTACAGTGTCGTTTCTTATTTGTAACTTTTATTATTTTTGTTGCTGGGCCTTCCTGGCATTATTCCCCTACAGCAAGTTGCTTCAGTTTTTCTCATACAAGTCACATAAATAATGTTTTGATCTTTCAAAAAAAAAAAATAGTGGGGTTGGGGGCACAGCAAAACCACGTTGGAAATTTTTTGATTGTGAGATGCTTAGTTGTGTTTAGTACTTTAGTTAGTATATATAAAATTTTTCCTTAAAATCATTTAGTTATCTATTATGATTTAAGAAACGATACGCTCTCTTAATGGTATGTCTAAAATTTTTATTAAATGTAATTATGGAAATGGTTTCATTCACTCGTTTTAATTCATGAGATTAAAATAATAAAGTGGACGGTGGTAATTAGTATTTATTCTTATGCATATTGAGAATGTGTAGAGATAAAAAAACAGAGTAAATTTCATGTTGTATATGTTTTTTTTTTACTTATTTTATATGTTATGTATGTTTTATAATTTTTTTAACTTATTTTTGGACACGATGGTTTGGATAATTTTAACACAACGTTTTTGGACAAGGTTTTTAACAGACCTATAAAAAGGGTTTGGACAAAAAGGCCTCATTTCCAAAGTATAGAGATATTTTGAATTTGGGCCCAGGTTGGGCCTAGTCTAAAGCCCAGTCTGTGTCATCTCTATCAGAGTGAGTGTGCAGAATCAATGGCTTCCTCAAGCTCGTCGGTTTCAACTTCGACTTCAATCATGTCTACGTCTTCTTCACACGAAAAAAGTTTTGGTGAAAGTGTATCCGAAAAGGTTCTTAGTTTGTATAATTCTCTTCCCAAAAAGGGAAAACCTCAAGGCCGTGAAGTCACCGTTTTAGCCGCTTTTCTTCTCTCTTCTCCTACCAATGGTTTCTTCTTCCTCTTTCTTTTGTTTCTTCTCTTTGGAATATTTATACCCAGAATTCAAATTTCAGTTTTTTATGAAAGCTGAAGGAGTTCACTTATTGTTCATTGTTTAAGTATTTACAGATTTGGAAGTTGTTGCATTGGGGACAGGAACAAAGTGTATTGGACGCTCTCGTTTACGTTCCTGTGGTGATGTTGTTCATGATTCCCATGCTGAAGTTATATCTCGAAGAGCTTTGATGAGGTTTCTTTTCTTTCACTATGATTTTCATGAGCTTTCTGCATTTTGTGTCATTACTATGCTGTAAACTAGTTCAATTCTGATATATTAGCAGTGTAATCCAATCAAATTCTTGTTTTTGGATGAGTATTCAAGAAATGAGTGTGAAAAGTATTTACTTTCATTGATTTGGCAACACGTTATCTTATATCGGTTTTCAATATCTTCATGCTGCTACTGTATAGAGATTAAATTCATAAACTTATGCAGATTGAACGGCATTCTTGTTTTAGTTTGAACATGTTCTATGTCCTCCAAATGTATCAATTTGAATGTAGAAATTGTTCTCTATGCTTTTTCATGTGTAGTTTTGAAAGATCTTAGATTGTGTAGGTGATATTTCAAATGATTTCTAAGATGTATTGTGGAATAGTAAGTTTTCAATTTTGTATATGTGTTGTTATGTGAGAAGATATTATTTCATTCATTTCTATTCACACCAGGTTCTTCTATACACAGATTCAGCATCTTACTGAAAGTTGTAGTAAGCATATGCCTAGCAATGAATGCAAATGGTTCAAAGTCGATGATGGCAACTTACAGTTTGAGCTGGATTCTGAGTGCGTTAGTGAAAGAAAATATAACATGAAGAGGGGTTGGAAATTACATATGTACATATCACAGCTACCATGTAAACTTAGTTATCACTTTATCTTGTCTATATCTAATCATCAAAATCCTTCCCTTATTTGTTACCACTTACCATGTTGGGTTGGTTGTGTTTAGGTGGAGCTTCTTCGTTGAGTTCGGTTGACTCGCCTTTGGAGATTGTGCCCTCAGGCGAAAGTGATTCATCTTCACCTCTAGGTAAATAAATATATCCATGTTAACATCTCTTTAGCAAGTTTTCTGTGAATATAATTCATATAAAATATGATGGATATTGTGTTCACCTTAATGCGATTTCTTGAATGATAAAGAACTAGAATATTTACACGTGCAATATTTGTGTCTAAAGAACTGCTTTTGCATTCAATTCCAGATGATGGGTTAAAACAAAAGGGGACAGTCCAAAGGAAGCCGGGTCGTGGTGATACTACTCTATCGGTTAGTTGCTCCGACAAGATAGCTCGTTGGAACACTGTCGGTGTTCAAGGTTAGACATGCTTAAACCAGGACTATTTGCCTATTTGTGAATCTTTCTTGTAACACAAATATGAGGATTTAGGTATAGTAGCCGCTAGTGCAACATAAAAAGTCATGTTTACAAACACGAAACAAAGCTATATGCTGATCAGAAAAATGTTCATTTGAATAATTTGCCTAATATTGATAAAACAGTGATTGATTACCTTATTCCTTTGCAAAATTCAAGTGTGGTAATATTGTTTCCTTTTCCAGGAGCTTTGCTTTCCTACTTTTTTCAACCTGTTTATGTGTCTTCAATTACGGTTGGTCTACCACTTAACAGTCCACAGAATTTCAACATTGAAGATAACTTGAAAAGAACTTTGTTAGATCGAATATTATCTTTGTCAAATAAGCTAATAGCCCCATTTCGAGTGAACCAGGTAAGTGTCAAATATTATAGTGTGGTAAAATCGAAAGTTGAGTTGTACGTTGCTGATTGTAACGTGCTTTCCAATTTACTAGCCCCTATTTCATGCTGCCCCACTACCACCAAAGGAATTTCAACAATCCGATAGCGCTGCAGAGACTTTAACATGCGGGTACTTGCATCAAATTTCAGCAAAGTTCTTTTGTTCGTGTAATTTTGTGGCTCGATATTTACATCTATCTGAACAGTTAAATTTGCAGATATTCTATATGCTGGAATAAGTATGGCTTGCATGAAGTCATCCTTGGAACTACTGGAAGAAAGCAAGGCACCTCTACAAAAGGAGCACTCTTCCCTTCAACTGAGTCATTGTTATGCAAGTAAGCCAACATGTGCCATTTTAGATAGATTGCCTGTCAAGTGCTGACTATGATTTGACATTTACAGAAAGAGATTGTTAGAGGCTTTCTTGTTATTGAGCCAGAAACGCTTTGGAAATTCTCCAGCCAATGAGGTTACTTATCGCAATCTCAAGGTATTCTTCATGTTCTTCACGTCTTAACCCTATGGTAGTGTTTGGTTTCTGTCTTGAGACTAAAGGGACAAAGACAATAAACATGTTTCCTATATCCTTTGTTTTCATAAATTAGCCTATAAATTACTTTAGGCTGTTTCCTTTCTTTAAACGTATTTTTGTCCTCTCAACACATCTGTATCTTGTGTTTCAAGAGTCAAGACAATAAGTAACCCAATGACACTATTGGGGAAGATTGTTCATGACATGCCATATCTTAACATGATTCAATCATAAATTACTTTGCAGGAAGGAGCTGAAGAATATTGCTCAGCCTCAAAAATTTTCAAAGGGAAACCAGCTTTTAGCAATTGGTTCTTGAAACCCTCGGATTGTGAGGCATTTTCCATCTTTCCAAACAAGTGATTTGATTCCCCCCCATGTAAAGTCTATAATTGGTTGCCTTCTTTTGGTAGGAAAATATGCCATGAGTTGCAAGCTTGATAATGCAGCTTTGTTATTTTTGGTAATATAATATGAGAATTCTTTTTCTTTGACTTCATTCTTCATATCGTAACACCCATGTGCCTGTTAAGGCACTGAGAATTCAAATAATTGACTGTTCATTCTAAATTAAGATTCTTTTAACCAATTAGTCTCTTGATCCTTTGACTCACCTTAACGAAAACTCCCACTGGCAAAGACTATAATACAATATTGAAACTTAGACTTAAGAATTTTTCTCAATTTTAAATCTTGATAAATACGCTACTAATAACAAAGAAATCATAACTGAGTACTTCTATGGATATTTCTTATTTCTCTCGAGCTCCTGTCTCCTCTAATCTTTTTTACTATGCACTCTTACTAATTACATCGACCACTTACCACAACTCTTACGTTTTTCTTCCTTCCTCATTTTAGTTGCTCAAACTTGTCACTCACACTTTTGTAAGTCCTTAATTCTCTCATTTGTTATATTATTTTGTTTATTTTTTGGATCACTACTCTCATATAAGTTGATTGTGTAATCAATGATCTATTGGTACGATATATAGATTGATGAAAGAAAAATTTAATAATTTATTTTTTTGAATATATATGATTATATTTCATATATATTATTAATACTTATTAATTTGTTAGTTGTTTATAAAATTTAGTAAAAATGAGGCTCATTTCTTTTTGAAAAAGGTAATAGTGTAGCAATGATAAGTCACGGGAAAATAATAATAACAATAGGGTTAATCATTATTGTAGAAATGGTTAAATATGTAATAATTAAATTGGAGTGACAATATATTTATAAATCAATTTTTTTTCCTATTTCCTATTGTATCTCCTAATAGTATAAATAGACAGTGAGTTTAATAAACAATGCAGTTATGCATACAGTAACCTCCCTTCTCCACTTATGATTTTCATGATTTTCGTATGGATATAGTGTTTTTTTATTTTATTGGACCAATTTTAAAATTTATTATTCACATTGTTTACGAAAATTATTGTCTATCTAACAAAACTATTAAACTTCATTTAAAAAGTTATCGATGGCTAATGAATTACTGTGTATCAAAGTGGAGCATAAAAACCATTTAACCACTCTTCATTCAATAATCCACTCCCCTAGTCTAATAATACTATTCACAAAGCAATTAGTGTTGTACAATATAGCAATTAAGAGCAATAGAAATATAAGAGGAGAAAAAGTGTAGGTGAGACTAAGAGATATAAAGTTACATGATATTCATTCCAAATATTAATTTCATATCAATTAATCATTATAGGAAAAGCAGCTAGTTGCGTTAAAGATATGAACTATATCTCCCATTTGTTTTATCTTCCTTACAAAAAATTCTGTTATTCTTTGTGTATGAAAGTCTAATAAAGCACTCTCATTTGACACCTCTATTGACACCTTTAAATTATACAATTGTTAAGGTGAACTTTTTTTATATAATGCCCCACAGTCCCACACATTCTAACATGAGAATAATGTTTTACCTTGACACTATATGTCTAATAAAATGAATTCCAAAACATTACATAAAAAAACGAGATCTTATTTTTCAACATTTTTTTTATTTTAAATCCTTTTGATGAACTGAAAAACTCAATGAAGTCAAAATAGACGAACAATTGAGAAACTAATAAGAAGAGCTGATTTAGTGGATCTTAACCTAACAATTAGGTATTATTATAATATATGTACAATGTGATTAATTTAATTTTTGCCATAACAAAGTTGGTCCAAAATCGAAGTAATTGACTTGTTAGCAAGCAACTATACTGGAATTGCTTATATATCTATGTATCTAATTTGGTCCCTGGCCTCCCTTCGTGTATACTCAACATCATAGGTAGTGGTAGCAGCCATCCTTTACTTTTCACACCACCCTACCTAGTCTTTTGTCTTTAATAACTTTGCCTTCTTGAGAATAGGCAACAAATTAAACAATGTCAACAATCCAAGTTTAATTTGTTTTTTATCAAGAAATCTTCACATAATTTTAGAATGTGTTTATATAGTTAGGTTAAAATTCCAAGATTCTAATGTCTGAAATTGCAAGTAAACTTTTGTTCAGATTTAGATACTACTTGTTCATTGTGTCCAACACCTACATTATTTGTGGGCAACAATAATGTTCACATACATGTATAATTAATCATTTTTTGTTTACAGATAGATAATATTATAAGTTTATAACTCATCACATAAAATAATAAAATCTGAAACAAAATAAGAGTTTTTTTTCCCCTTACATTACACACATTCAGTCACGTTCTCATATACACTAAAAGGAGTTCTATATTCTAGTCTTGAAAAAAATTTTTTGGTCATGCCTATAAATCTTTCATCTATATTCTATACCAAACCTTAGCAATATTGAGTTTGAATTTTGCAAATAGAAAATATTTGTATTAAAAATGATAACCATAATTTTTTAGTCAAATTATTAGTTGAATAGTAGTGATAAAATATAAATAAATGTACTAAAAATGATAGCAGAGATGTATATCTACAAAATATATTTTAAATCAGAGATGCCAATGGCGAATAGTAGTGATAAAATATAAAAAAAGATGACTATATAGGAGTCTTCCGGAATCGCCTATGTGATGTAACATTGTAACGTTTGATTTCCGGCATAGAATTGAGGAGCAAGTTACGCCATGATACTACAGTAAGCCCCTATTACAATTTATAATTTTTTACAATATTATGTGTTTACACAATGAGAATTTTTTTTATATCAAAAGTTTGGAAAAGTTTCCATCATCATCTTGTTTATTTGTTTATTTATTTTGCCGCTTTGATATAAATGTTATTTTCCATTTTCCCATTTCAACTTAATAATGGTTTTCAATTAGGCAGGTTTTTTTGTTGTCTCTTATTTACTACATTTTGCTTTCCGATTTTGTTAGGTAGATAATGAATTTTGTAAACAATGTGAACAATAGATTTTAAAATTGGCCTAATGAAATAAAAAACATTTTATTCTCAAATTACCTCCTAAATCTTAACATTAGCATAACTATTCGCACACCTAGTAAATTAAACATCCAGTCATTTAAGAATAATAAATATAATCATTTGCATACCTATTGAATTGAACATCCAAAATATATTCATTATTCACATTGTTTAGTATTCTCATTATCTATCTATATTTTTTCTTCATGATAAAATACCATGATATACATAAATGAATAAAAATGAATTTTGAAAGGAAAAATAAACAGAAATTATTTTTAATATGGAAGTGGAGGTGGTGTTTTGTTTGAATATTGACATTTGAAATGTATTATATTATTGTGAAAATATTCAACATGCCCCATATGTGTTTCAACACGCTCCCGTTGGTTGGGATGTTGTCACGTGTTCAACATGCCTCTCCACTTGTTGCAACATGCTCCCACGTGTTACTTCTCACCTACAAAATTCACAAATTTGTAATTATATTCGATAATCTCATTTTTAATAAAAATACCAATATTTTTTCATATAAAAAAATTAATAAAAAATAAACATAAAAAAAATTGTGAAGGAAAAAAAATTGAAAAAGAGAAAGAAAAAAAAAAGGTGAAAACTCAGGTGTAGTCAATTTTACGTGAACGTATCTCAGAACCGTTCATGTATAAGGACATATGGTATAAACTTTCTCTTCTAGATGCCTTGTAGAATTGTTTAATTTTCTTTAATTTAGTCAGAGACTTCCAATTTCATAATGACAGCTCTAATGCTCTCTATACTAGTATTTGACTCTTATAGAAGAATTTGAGGGGACCATATATATTATATAATTGCATATGTTCATTCTCCATATATCCATATAGTTTCTTCCTCGCTCCTTTATTCAATTCTCTATATTTTCAGAATCCTTAGTGCTGAAAAGAAAGAACATAAACTCATATATATACAAATAATATATTAACTCCGCATGCAACACCTTAGAGATATATGTATGCATGTATATATATGTATTGATTCTTAGCTTGGAGTTTGCTGGTACAAATTCAAATTCAATTTAAGAACTAATAATCATCAATCAGAATATAGTATATAGAGGGATGAACAAGGACAATGAGACATACCTTAAACTCTTCTGGGGTGGTGGTAGCTCTTATTATCATCGTCATCAGCATCATCATCACTATCACCATAAGGCAAAGAACAAGAATACTATTATAGCAGTTGCAAGCACGTTGATTCTGCTCTTTTGCGTTGCTGTGGCCACTTTATTTGCTTCTGTAGCTTGGAATCAGGTCAGTAATATAATAATAATAATATGCACATTAAATCTGTGCCATTTTGTTTGTAATTTGGTTTTAATTTGTGCATGTTGATATACTGCTTCTTCCTTTCTCTTTTTTCTTCTTTTTTATGTTCCTTAAAAAAAAAAATTCCCTGTCTTCTCCCCCTCTGATCTCCCCTTTTCTTTCATTTTTTTCTTCTAGAAAACAGCCAAAGATGTATATGGTGAATCATCTACATATATATTATTTCATGCAAATATAATCTATATTATTTTTCGGTTGTTATTGGACAAAATTTAGAAAATAAAATAAAATTAAGAGAATATAGTATTTAATATAAGTAAATGTTTTTACGAAGACATTTTAACATGAAGATGATATTACAAACTGTTAGATCATTTAATAATATATTCAATTAAACATGTCAATCAATTTGATAGATTACAATTTCATCTTTATAGGAGTATCCATTTTAATTGTATTGCCTGAATATCTTCATAATATAATCTTTTAATTTTAGGAAAAATAATTAATAAAGAGAAGAAATTTCAAACCCAATTATTTTCTTCCTTAATATATAGATAGTTCCTTGATAAATCGTTGCTCTACCATGAAAATATAAAATCATGATATTCCTTGCTTATTAGCATTATTTGTAGTAGAGGTAGCTAGATTATCTTTGGGGCAGCTTTTAATAATGTGATAAAAAAATAGTCTAATATTGAAATTGTTATATTGTGAAGTCCATCTTTGAAGTTTTTTTCATTCCAAGCCAGAACTATTCAACAGTCCACACAATTCCAATGGTATCCCGAAAACAAGAATTTCCACTTAGATGCAGCAATTTGAATTTGGAGAAGAATGAGACACAAACGTGTCCCAGAGACAACTACCCTACATCACATAACCCGACAAAGAACAGCAATCAGAGCCGTCCATTAATGTGTCCGTCATACTTCACATGGATCCATGAAGATCTAAAGGCATGGAGAGAGACAGGGATCACAAGGGAAATGCTTGAAGGGGCAAAAAGGACATCTCACTTTAGGGTAGTGATCCTGAGCGGAAAGGTGTACGTGGAGAAGTATAGGAAGTCAATACAAACAAGAGATATGTTTACTCTGTGGGGAATCGTACAACTACTAAGGTGGTACCCTGGTATGGTTCCTGATTTGGAGCTCTTGTTTGATTGTGATGATAGGCCTGTAATCCATAGGGACAGGTTTCAAGGCCCAAATGCTGTTTCCCCACCACCCCCTCTCTTTAGATATTGCTCAGATCAATGGAGCTTCGACATTGTCTTCCCTGATTGGTCCTTTTGGGGATGGTAAATTTAAATTATTCTCCTATGTATTTACAATGTTATAATGTGTTAGGCACATTGATAGAACTTGTACACTTTTAACAGGGCTGAAATAAATATAAAGCCATGGAGAGATACCTTGAGTGAAATCAAACAAGGGAACAAGAAGATGAAATGGAAGGATAGAGTACCATATGCTTATTGGAAGGGGAATCCTGATGTGGCTCCAACTAGGAAAAATCTTTTGAAATGTAATGTTACAGACAAAAATGACTGGAACACTCGTCTATACAGACAGGACTGGGACCAAGAATCTAATCAAGGATACAAAACATCCAACTTAGGAGACCAATGCACCCATAGGTAGCTATCTTTCCTTTGCATTTGCATATATATATGTTTTACAATATGAAAGACCGGTAAACTACTAAATTGATCCTACGGGCGTAATTCTGGTTTGATCTTTAAGATTTAAAGTTTTTTATTTGAATTAAAAAAAGTTTAATTTAGCTTAAATGTAATCCACCATAAAGTCAAAGTTAAATAATTAATGGAATGTTTTATATAACAGCAGTACAAAAACAATGTCGATAATTTAGAGAACAAGTATAAACTCTAGAAGCACATTAACTATAGATGTATTAATACATTTATTTATCATTCTTCTTACAATTTAAATCAAATATTTCTATAGAATTAAAGAGAATGATATTAATACATCCACAGTTGATTTTGTGCCTCTGGAGCTTGTACTTGTTCTCCAGATTATCAACCTTATTATTAGCCTCACGATATGACTACATTAAAGTTAAATGAATTTTTTTTTATATTCAAATAGAGCACTTTAAATTTTAAGGACCAAAACATAATTTAGGCCAAACGTAAATAACCAATTTAATAGTTTAACTTTAACCTATGAATGACACATTTTGGTGTTTTAATTTTGCACAGGTATAAGATATACATAGAAGGGTGGGCTTGGTCAGTAAGTGAGAAATACATTTTGGCATGTGATTCCATGACTTTATATGTTAAGCCCAAGTTCTATGATTTCTTTATAAGAGGCATGGAGCCATTACAACACTATTGGCCCATCAGAGACAATAGCAAGTGCACTTCTCTTAAGTTTGCCGTCGAATGGGGCAATAACAACACTCATAAGGTCACCAATCTATTTCTCAATATTTCATTTTCTAATTCTTCTTTATTTATTACTTTATATCCCTCAATTTAATTAATTAGCAGGCACAAGCAATAGGTGAGGCAGCTAGCAAATTCATACATGAAGATTTAAGCATGGAGTATGTGTATGATTACATGTTTCATCTGCTTAATGAATATGCAAAACTTCAAAAGTTCAAGCCAACTATACCTCAAGGGGCAGTGGAGTATTGCCCTGAAACAATGGCATGTTCTGAACAAGGTATTGGGAGGAAATTCATGGAGGATTCAATGGTGAAATCTCCTAGTGATTCATATCCATGCACTATTCCTCCACCATATGATCCTTCAACACTTCAAGGCATTCTTGACAGAAAAGATAGTTTAACAAAGCAGGTTGAATTTTGGGAAGATGAATATTGGCGTAACAAACACTAAGAATACGTTTAATAACCCTCAAATAATTTTTTTGTTTAAACATAGTATTTGTAGACATCTTTTGTATGTTATAATTTAAAGACTCTTTATATTTTTATTCCATTTACATTGGCTGTTACGAATCATATTTGCTTAAATGACATTATTAAATAAAATGGCACTATAAATTACACAAATGCAACCTTTTATATTGAAATCATCTTCCATTGATTATTTTGATATTTACATAATTTAAATAAAAAAATTGAAAAATTCATCCATTGATTGTTTTGATATTCGAAATGTTTCTGTAGCTGCCGCTGAGAAGTACCGAATTACTGTATTTTTAAACTAATAAAATTCACAAGCATTAGATATGAACATACAAGTCCAATGGTGCTTCCCCAGAGGTATATATAATTTATTTTACACCACCAATATTTATTGACTTGTGAGATTAAAAAACATGAAATCATAAAAATTGGAAGACAAAAAAATACTAGTTTATGCCTCAGGCCATTGGAAAATTATTATTAATTCACGAGGCAAAAAACATTAATCAAACATCCAGCAACTAAATAGGAAATGATTATAAAAAAATCAGAAAGAAAATTTTGGTGGGGGCAACTAGCAATAACTAGTACCATGATTGCTGTCACAAAACGTTACAAAATCCCTGATATAATATACAAACTTAGCTTAACTATGAGTAGACAAAGGGGGAAAATAGTAATGCATAAAAGCCTTCTTATTCTAACAAGTTAAAAAACAAATGTTCCTAAGAATCTGAAAAACCAGCAGCTGCCAAAGTATAAGGAGGAAGAAATTGCTTCACATTATAGAACAATTTGTCTGAGAGTCCATCATTTCTGGAGGTCTGCAGAAGGAGAAAATGTTTATATTAGAGTTGATACACATAAATACATATGTAACATGACGAAAACAAATGCTACGTTTAAGTAGCCTTCATACCCAGAAAATGAAAACAAAGCCTTCATACCCAGAAAATGAAACAAATGCTACCAAGTAATTTTAAGTTTTAAAATCGTGTCCTGAAAGTATAAAGGCAGTTGCTCTATTTCATCTGTCTGAATTCCTCAAATTTCCATTTAAATTCTCAGATTCTCAACATCGTTCCCAATTGGTAGTGATAAGGCAACGGTCAGTGGCAAATGGAAACACCAGTGAACACTCGTGGTGGGTTGAGGCAGAGCATGGGGTAGTGCTTGTCAATCATACCAACAGGTTGGTGCATATAGCAACTATTGCTGATAGAGTTTTTCTTTTTAGGAATGTTGGAGCAGGATTGTAGGAAGCCACTAGTACAGGTTGGTGGTGATCAATGGCAACAAGAATGGTTTACATTTAGATTTTCAAATTTGCAGATATTACAACAAGTCATCTTTTCAGTGGTTTAGAAACAAGAAATGCATTAAACACCATACCAAGCACCTTAAAGAAAAATGATTCTATTTTTAAGTTATACTATCTGCAAACTAAGATAAAAATCATAAATAGCCAATTTTGGCCATTTATTGAGCAAGCCGTGGAATTAGCCACTGATACAATTATCAAATTAGGCTGGCTACATTACACCCTCGGGTGTGGACATTACCCGGATCTTAAGTTAACGTGGGATGCGTATAGACCAAGCTGCCCTTTATTCGGCATTGAAAAAAAATCTGACCAAATGTTCAACATCATCATAGAAACAAAGACCATGCTTTGATGCACGAAGATAAGCCCATGGTATAAATCTTAGCATAATGTTAAAATTTTTATAGTTTTTATTAGATCTACATCATTGGATTATCTTGGTGCATCATGCACAAAGTTTAACTTTGGTGAATTGAAGGCATTCCCTAGAAACAGCTACTCTACATAGTCAACTTCTACCCACTAGTAAATTTCCGTGACAGATCATTCATTTATTTCAGAATATATGGAGCTGACAATTTGATTTAGAAGTAAGAAAATTGAGGCTGCAGTTACAACTGTACAGTACAACATAAACACGAAAACAGCCATAGCAATCAGTTCAAAGATAAGATAAGATGGGATAGAACACTTACATCTGGCCAAGACTGGCTAGATCAAAATCAGGAGCAAGCTCTTGGACAATATCATTTGGTGGTTGTCCACATTCTTGCATCTTATGCATGAGGTCAACAATCTTGGTGAAGTTTTCAGAATCATTTTCATAGACTTCATTCAGATTCTGTATCAGTTCATACTGATGTGAATAACGATCATAGTCTTCTTTGCTTAAGCTGGATTTATGCTCTTCCAACCACTTTGGATATCTTTCTCCTATTTCCTTCATTGGTTCATGAAGAATCTCCTTGGACAGAAGTTGCCGCATCATGGTCTCCACAATAGATTCCATGTCCTAAACAAATTAATGACATTATCAGCTTGACTTCCAGAAATCATGCCAAGATACAGTGTTCTCATGATGAGGAATTACGGAAGAGAACAAAAAGTGGGGGTAACAGAAGAGCCAACAAGGAAAAAATGATGAAACATATCAGTGTGTAGTATGTACACAATAATATGTTCCCCCTCCTCATTCCCATATTTGAGAGAACAGAATCGAAGATATAGTACAAGTAGCTAAGTTTGTGAAACACATTTCCAGGCTGGGCTGCATGTCTCAGCTAAAATCTTTTGCTAGTTGCTTTTCCATGTCAAACTCAAACAAAATCACTTCTGCATGGAAGTAACCTCCTAAATGTGGGGTTCGAACTTCTCTTTTCAGAAAGTACGTTGCAGTTCCTAGAGTCCAAATTCCTGTTTGCGTCTATTATCCAAGTCCAATAAATTTTCAACTTGAGTTCATAATTAAAAAAAATTTGGACACATTTAAGCAAGGAAAGATGCTGATCCCTATTGCCAAACAAGCAAACTATAGGCGATTAATTGTAACATAAGATAAGAACCCTCGTATTAATTGCTTTGATTTACAATAAAAAATAAAGCACTTAAAGAACTGATTTACAACAGAAATTACTTCTCTTCAGAATGCCATGGCAAGTATAAAGCAAAAAATACAAATAAAGGACTACAATCCCATAAAATAAACTTCATACAGTTTTACAAACCGGGAATATCAAACAAAAAATATTAACATACAAAAGTAAAAAGTCATCTATCAATCTTAAGCTTAAATTTGTGACTATTTTGACAGCCTTCATTATTTAATAGCTGAAAATTGCAAATGTTCTATAAAATTTCAGTAATCAATACCTTTATTTTTGAATTCTTAAGCAAGATTATGAGTGAGATTTGCAGACGCAGTTAGTGCAATCTCTTTTAAGTTAAGAAGCAGGAAATCCGTAAGAGTTCATTACATAATGTATTCTATACAAACAAAAACAGTACACTACCATTAAAAGATAAATAGGTTTTTTTTCCCTCACAGTATAAGCACTATTTTAGTTCATTCAAATGCTATTTGGAAAGAAATATGGACAACTACATTTCATTAAAACAAATACTCTGGCATAATAGCTAAGCTTTAGGAATTTTAATATGAAAACTGGATGCCAGAATATATGGTGAACTTGATTTCATATCCCATCCAAAATCAGACAAAACCAAATGCAAGAAGTGGAGAGCACTACCAACATGATTTCTATACCACGAGAATGCGGACTTGTCATTACATGAAAATAAGCAGCCCAATTTTCAATTTTAATATTAGAAAAAGAATCATAAAGGGAGAAAAAGCCATATAAACATGAGTCATCAACCTCCTTGTCAATAATCTCTTGACCATTCCATAACTAAGTACACATTTCAGTCAAATCAAGATAAGAAATCTGAATATAATTGATCATCCAATGACAGCAACAGGAAAATTATCACATGCTTGTAAAAAGTTAAGCAAACACCAAATACCATTTTAGTGGAATGATAAAGCAAAATATAACTTTCCGCAAGACCCAACATTCACTATTCACTCCACTTCATAGCTTAATCATGTATTATCATGTATAAAAATCAAGCATTTCGTTACAGAATAACTCAATTTGTGCCAAGGACGTGAAATCCTTTTACTAATTCATGGTTTCATACATGTCTAGAAAATTGTGGTAAAATTATATGCCCCAATGATAAGCTTAATGCTTACAGAAGACACTATAAAAAAGAAGCAAAACACAAGGTGCCTGTAAAATCCATGACTCTCTTACTCATTTCACAACTTCATGAACTCAACCATTTTACTCAAACTGTAAACCACAGCACAAGAAACAAAGATTTGACTTCAAACTAGCATAAACGATTTTCAATTGCACCATTCCCCAACAACACAAAGCTTTCAACTTTAAAGGAAATGAATGGAAGGATGTAAACTTAGTTACCTGAGAGCCAGCAAGGTCCTCAAACTGCTTGACCCAATCCTCCATCAAGGCATCCTTACCGAATTCATCTGCCGACGACGGAGCCATGAATTCGAGACCCTTGACAGCCTCCTTGGTCTGCTCCCTCAGCTTGTCGAGTGCCTCGCTGACGTGGGCATCTTTGGGAGCCTTCTGTTTCCCCTTTTTCTTGTTTTTCAAATCAGGTAACCCACCACCCATCCCCAATCCTTGAACCCTAGAAGGAAGAGAAGGTGCCTCCTTTTTCACCACAGTTGCTTCCCCGCTCCTAAGAGATTATAACAAAGTAGAAAAATTCAGACAACAAAATTGAAAAGATTGAAAGGGAAAGTGATTATATTGAAGAAAATAGGGACCTCTGAGCGGAGGAATTATTAAGGTTGAAGGTTTGGAAATCATCCAAAGCACCTGAAATGATTGAATGCAAAAAAATAAAATTAAAAAAATTAAATAACAAGAGTGATGAACATAGAGAGAGGGAGAGGTCGTTACTGTCGAGGAGCTGGTCAAGGTCATCGGTGGAAGGGTTTCGGTCAGCCATGGTTGTCGCCGGAGAGAGGAGGAGGAAGAAGAAGAAGAAGAAGAGGAGTGTGTGGCAGTGGAAATGGATATTACGGATTGGAATGGAGTAAAAATCTCCGGCGGTGGTAAATGGCACGCTTCTCTATTGTGATTTCCGGAACTCAACCAAGTCTAATGACACACGAAAAACGAAAATTTCGTAAATTGATTTAGTGCATGTTTGGTACTATTATTTTATTAAAAAAATCTTTTTTTAATGAAAAAAGATTTTTTTTTTATTTTTTAATATGTTTGGCAAATTTTTAGTAGTAAAAATAAAAGTATTAGTAAAATTAAAATAAGATTTTTGTTGAGAAGCTGTAATTTACATTTTTTTTTAAAAGATTTTTTTTTCTTAAAAAAGATGTTTTTTATGTAATAAATAAACAAAAAAGTACTTTTATATTATTATACCCAAACATTATTGATAGATATAAAGACCTTTTTATATGAGATATCCAAACATAAAATTAATTTTACTTCTCTATAAAATCTTTTAAAAAAAAATAACTCGAAAAAAGATCTTTTCTTAAAAGCTCACCCAAACAAACCCTTAATCTTAATTTTATTTTTAAACTATTTTATTTTCCCTGCCTTGTAAGGAGAGATTCAATTTAATTTAAATTATAAATTATGTATATAATTATTAAAGTAGGTAATATTTTATGATTTTGTAATATTTATTTTCACAATTTTTTTATCATTTTTATTTATGAGTTAATTTATTTTAATTTTTTAAAATTATTAAAAGTTTAGCTATTAAAATTTTGAATTACATAAAAATACTTAATATTTGATTTTAATATTCTAAAGTTGCGAGAACCGAATCGGTCAATAAACTAATAAAATTTATGATTCNAAATTTAAAAATTTATAACTTAATAAAATTTAAAATTTTATAATTTTATATAATAAATTATCCATAATTTAATATTAAAAATTCACAAACAACTTCAAATATCAAAATTTAAAACTAAAAACAACTAAAACACACATAATGACCAACACATAATATTCTATTAACAAGAAATAATTAGGAAATTAAATCTTATGATGAAGAATTCGTTCCAACTCTAAAGGGGTTGATTGATGCTACCGAAAAAAAAAAAAGATAAAAATTCATTGCACATTTTAACTTCTAAAGAATTTACTGGAATTTCGAAGTTACATTAAAATGCTGGATATTTTTTTGTGTATTTAAGAGGCAGTTAAAAGCTATAGAAATTAGAAACTAAATAGGGAAACACTGAAAAGAGTCCACGAGTGCATATCAATTATGCATTTACACTATTTCTACTCCCTTTTTAATAAATATTATTTGTCTAATTTTTTATTAAGAATTGATTTAATTTATCTAACAAAATAAAAAATTAAAAAGTAATTTAATAATTAAAATTTAATAAAATTAAAGTGTCAACCTATGAAGTACGGACACTTCGCTGAGTTAGTGTATCTGCGTGTCGGACACATTTCAAACACGATACTCACCGACACTCGTCCGACACGCGTGTCTATTGTGTCCAAAATATAAAATTCCTCTTCTCCGGACACGTCTAGACACACCTAACTACCATCACGTGTCTGCGTGTCCAATCTTATTCTTAACATATATTCTTAAAATAAATTTAGATATAGTATATATTATTATTCTTAACATGTATTATTGAAATGAGTTTAGAAATAATATATATTATTATTTATTAAAACAAAAAATATTTTAAATATTTTATATAATTAAAATAAGATATTAAAAATAATTAAAAATTTTAATTTATATTTTAATATCAATAAAATATCAAAATATCATTAAAATTTATCTAAAAAATACTTAATATTTTATATGTATGAGTGTTCCTGTGTTATGTAAGATTTTAAAATTCGCGTGTCGGTATATTCATATTGTATTGTATCTCGTGTCACGCGACAGTGTCCGTGTCAACTAAAAATTCTTAGGGAAAAAGACAAATAGGTCCCTGATTTTTCAAATTTTTGACAAATACATCCCTGACAAAATTTAAATACAAAAAAGTCCTTGACTTTAACAAACGGAGGACAATTTAGTCCTTCCGTCTATTTGCCTCTCATACACCTAACGTAACTGGCTGACGTGGCTGAAACGGTGTTCAGGTGTCCGTTACGGTGCCACGTTGGAAGGGGAAAAAAGTTCGAAGGACAAATAAGTCATTGACGTCATTTTATAAATAAAGTTCGAAGGACAAATAGGTCCTTGAGAATTTTTTTTTTCAAAATTAATAAACTCATTTCCTAAATTCTCTCATCTACCTCTCTCCATTTTTATATTTCTCTCTACTATTTTTACTCTATATATAATTATATTTTATATTAGTAATTTGACAAATCAAAATATGTCATTCGATATTTTTTTACAATTAAAATATTTTAAATGTAAAATTATACACATTAAATTATTTTAAATTTTAGATAACGAATGTTAAAATTAATTACTAATAAAAAATTAGACTTTTTCATATAAAAATAATAACTAAAAATCTTATTATTTAATTTTTTATCTGCAGATATCTTGGTCTTTTTAGTTAGAAACTTTTGTCAACTTACGACTTTTTTGTAAAAGTAGTTTAATTTTATAAATCTTTTGTGTCATGCATAATTTATACTGTTAGAACAAAGTGAATTATAATTTAAAAAAAAAATATTCTCGTAATGTTATTATGCATAAAAATACTAGTTCTAATATAATACACAAATACACTAATGCTAACTTAGTACATGAATGATGCACAAATGAACTAATGCTAACTTGATGCATAAATGAACTGATGCTAACTAATACCACTGGTATGATGAAAACTGAACTAATACAATTTAACAAATTCTAATATAATACACAAATGCACTAAAACTAAATTAATGCAATTTAAGAAAAAGAGTAGAAACATAACAAGCCCAATTTCTACAATTTTAATACAAATAATTTAAATTGTAGAATAAAACAAGTTAACTAGATTTCAAAATACAAGTATAATTTTATCAGAAATTATTTTTAATATGAAAAAAAAATTGGTGTTTTGGTTAAATATTGACATTTGAAGTGTATTACAGTATTGTGAAAATTATTCAACACGCCCCCATGTGTTGGCTAAGATGCTGCTACGTGTTCAACACGCCCTCCACGTGTTGGTCAGAATGATGCCACGTGTTCACCACGCCCCCACGTGTTGCACCACGCCCCCCACGTGTTGACTTCCCACAAAAAAATTCTACCCATCTATAATTACACCACATTCTCCCATTTTCAACAAAAACACCAATATTTTTTTCCATACAAAAAAAAAGTAGCTTAATTTTATAAACTAAATTCTCATAATAGAAGCATAATAGAAGTATAATGAAAAAAAAAATCGCAAGGACCTATTTGTCCTTCGAACTTTATTTGTAAAATGACGTCAAGGACTTATTTGTCCTTCGAACTTTTTTTCCCTTCCAACGTGGCACCGTAACGGACACTTGTACACCGTTTCAGCCACGTCAGCCAGTTCCGTTAGGTGTATGAGATGCAAATAGACGAAAGGACTAAATTATCCTCCGTTTGTTAAAGTCAGAAACTTTTTTGTATTTAAATTTTGTCAGAGATATATTTGTCAAAAGTTTAAAAAATCAAGGATCTATCTGTCTTTTTCTCAAATTCTTAAATACTGATTTAGATTATTATTATAAAAGATAGGACCATTTAATAATTTGTGAGAGACTAGCTAATGCCTAACTTATTTCCACCGCTACAGTGTAATATAGTTGGTACATAACTTGTGCGTTTTTCTTTTAATGTTCAAATCTAGTTTTCAGTACCCTCTCTGGCAATGCATGCTTAGATACATGCACTTGGCTAGGTAGTCCAAATCTACTACTACGGTTTATGTTTTTATCTTTAGTTCTTTCAATGATACAAACACAAATAAAAATGATTTAAGTCCAAATCTACTACTACGGTTTATGTTTTTATTTTTCTTTCTCATAAACTATAAATTGCAACAGTTTTTGCTTTGTCATTTTCTCTTTATAAATCACTTCAATTCGTAGCGATTTATACTTTATATGATATTGCACGTAAACCGTAATGACTTAAGGTGGATTACATGCAAACTATTAAAATCCTACAACTAATCACAATTTATATAAATATGAAAGAGAATTTTAATATAACTAAATTTTAAATATTATATTTGTGTAATTTAAAATTCTATTTTATTTAATTATATCATTTATCCTACGTTTATGTATGATTTAATTCAGCAGCATATTTTTCCTTTATTTGATTTTTTATGACTTATTTTGTGTTCAATCCTACTTTAACATGTATTTTAAAGTACAATTTTAATATGTTATCAGCTTGAATCATGACTTAGTTATTTGACTTATTTCATCATCNAAATAATGATTAACAATAACAAAATTTAACAATTTTTCAATATTTTTTATTAAATAATTCAATAAAATATATTTCATTAAATATATTAAATTATAAAGCTCTTATATCATGTTATGAAATCACTCATCTCAAAAACTTAACCTGACAAAAAAAGATAACACTAATAATTATATCTCTAATACTGAATAAACTTCTATTGTATATATTGTACAAAATTTTCATTGACTCCATATACTTTTTTTTTATAAATAAGCAATTATTAAAATTGTTTAATTTTGGATGGGACAAAACTGGCAGATTGATAATACTGACAAAAATGCACAAAACTAGCTGGGTGGGTCCCTTCATATGTCATGCATAATAATATAATATCATCGTTATCATGATACATCACTTCCTCAATCTTTTTGTGTCCCCTTCTCAGAATTATATCTGCAGTTTTATACTTATATCTCATTCCTTCCAAGTGGAAGAAGGTAACAATAACTTTTTCTTCGTTATGCTTGTATTACCATTATTCACTTATTGCATGTAAATGATTGCTTTCTTGATGCCTTAATTCCTTATCATCATTCAATACTGTTAGCACCGATGGTTCTTGTTTAATTAGTCTCTGCTGCTTAATTTTATCTCTTGTAGAAAAGAATTAAAAGTGCTGTGTTCTTGTGAAATTGAAGGTAAATTTCAATTATATATATGTTGATTTGATATTATATATAGTTGAAGGTAACATTAGCTAGGTCGGATTGGCGCTAGATTAGGAAAAGTCGCAGTATTCTATCATGACTCATGAACCATGTTTTAATAAAACCACTAAACAGTGTATGTTGCATTAAAACGTTCCTTTTCTTAATAACTCAGGGAGCTACTTCTTCATGATTGACTAACTTGTTTTATGTTTGTTCAGATTTCATTGTAGAAGAAATTAAATGGAACCTGATGAAGATGAGATTTATAATTGTTTGATCAAGCTGGTTAGCTAAATACTCCTCACATTTGGTTTTGTTTCTAGTTGTGTTGTGTTTTGAAGCACCAAGGAGATATTCAATTAACCATGTTGTTATTAAATTGCACAGAGAAGTAGTCCTGAAAGACGGAGGAATAAGGTTTACATTGGTTGTGGAGCAGGGTTCGGGGGTGACAGGCCTTTGGCTGCTCTTAAGTTGCTTCAAAGAGTCAAGGAACTAAACTATCTGGTTCTCGAATGCCTGGCGGAGCGCACTCTTGCCGATCGCTATCAAATCATGATGTCTGGTGGCGACGGTTATGACTCTCAGAGTAGGTGTTTCCCTTTAGTGTAATGTTCATCTTTGTTGACCTTGTAAGGTAGAAACTCAAGTGCAGCTAACTTCATGTGAAGTTAATTAGGGCTCTCATCTATTAACTTAACATGAAGTTAACTGTTCCTGAGTTTCCACCACCTTGTAAAGTATCAATCAAATTCTGACCTTGGCAGTTTCGGACTGGATGCATACACTGTTGCCTCTGGCTTTGGAAAGAGGAACTTGCATAATTACCAATATGGGTGCTAGTAAGAATATCTAAATTCTGTGTTTAAATGGATCACGTTATAATTGTTAATAGATTATATGGTTTTCTTAATTGTATTTATCTATAGTGGATCCTCAGGGCGCACAACACAAGGTATTAGAACTAGCTAGAGACATGGGGCTTAATGTTTCTGTGGCTGTAGCTCATGAAGTGCCTACTTCAATTTTAGGTATTTGAATTTCGCTGTCAAATTTTGTTTCACACTTTTACTTGTGAAAAGTCTACTTTTGGATAAAGGTGTGTGGTGTGATAGTTCTTGTAATTTCAATTTTTTATCTATCTTATTACTAGTATTTTTAAGCCAAAGAAACCAAGTTGCATTGTGAGTTTTGCTTATTATTATTCTCTGCATTCTACAAATTACAATATTTTCAGGTTCAGGATTGTCACATGTGAAGTCCTATACCATGGAGGGTGTAAGATTCTGTTTCCTTGTATTGTGTTGTAATGAAGGCATGCATTCACTTAGCAATTATTTGTTTTCCATATGAAGGGTATCAGCACATACATGGGTGCTGCTCCTATTGTTGCTATCCTTTTTCTTACGCTATTCATCTATATATACCTCCTTCTGAATGATGAAGCTGGTATTTATATTGGTAGGTTTATGAGCTAGGTTGGAACTGGGATGAATGGGAGCATCTTGCTCAAGGATCCATGGCAGGGCATCTTCTAGAGTGTGGTTGTCAACTCACAGGGGGATATTTCATGCATCCAGGAGACAAGTACCGAGATATGTCCTTTGAGCAGCTACTGGATTTATCACTTCCTTATGCAGAAATCTCTTATGATGGGCAAGTATGTGTGGCCAAAGCTGAAGGAAGTGGTGGAGTTCTGAATTTCAGTACATGTGCCCAACAATTACTGTACGAGATTGGAGACCCCAGTGCTTATGTGACCCCAGATGTAGTAAGTGAGAGGTTTTCATTTTGATCTCATGAATCATAGATAGTAAGATATTAACAAAAGGAACAGGTCATTGATTTTCAGGATGTATCATTCGTTCCATTATCGAGCTGCAGAGTTGTGTGTCACGGGGCAAAACCATCTACTACTAATTCAGCTCCTGATAAACTTTTGCAGTTGGTTCCAAAGGTGAATTTCTTGTTATTATGATTGTTGTTCTTGATGGATGATGCAATGCAATGCTCACCCCTCCCTCAACTTGACAGGAATGTGGATGGAAAGGATGGGGAGAGATATCATATGGTGGATATGAATGCGTTAAACGCGGTAAAGCAGCAGAATATGTGGTTAGATCATGGATGGAAGAAACATTCCCCGGAGGCGGACTTAATGAGTGTATACATTCTTGTATCATTGGATTTGATAGCCTCAAGGCTTGCAGCCTAGACAATAATACTAGTCAAGATATTAGGTTACACATGGATGGACTTTTCCAGCACAAGGACCACGCTCTCCGCTTTACCACGCAATTTACAGCATTGTATACAAATGGACCGGCTGGCGGTGGTGGTGTCAGGTGGTGGAATCCATCGAGGAGTGCTAGGGGGCCAGCAAGTTTTGTAATTTGTAGCCATCAATTAGCTATCATTAGTGTTTTTAATGGTGTGAGATTACATCTAATAGTATAGGATTGCTTACTTTCTTTTTGCTGGTTAAGTGCTGGCTAAATTTTAATAAAACTGCTGGCTCTATAGACTTTCTCGATATTCTACGAATTACACTACTTACTGTTGTTCGTTGTTGATATATTTTTTATTTCTTTCAATGCAGTACTGGATATAAGAAAGAGATTCTTCTAGAAAAGCAGCTGGTACTTTCTTTCTTTCTTTCTTTCAAGTTTGGAGTCATCCACTCATCCATTACCATTTTTAATAATAAAGTGCTTTCTGTTACTTCAGGTTAGGCGTGAAGATGTTTTCTGGCGAATCGCACTGAAGCAGAACACAACTAGTAGTCTGTCCAATAAATTGGTTCATCTTGAATGCAGCTTCACAGCTCTCTCACAAGCTGATACTCAACAACCTGCTTGCTCCCCGGCGCCGTCGGGTCGAAACATTCCACTCTATGAGGTAGCACACAGCAGAGCCGGAGACAAAGGAAATGACATCAACTTCTCTATCATCCCACATTTTGGTCCTGATATTCACAAGTTGAAGCAAATTGTTACACCTGAGTGGATAAAGTTAGTGGTTGCACCACTCATAGACTCCTCTTCAAATCCTGATCTTGATGCAAGAAAAAATAGAGACAAATGGGTCCATGAAAATGTTAAGGTTGAGATATATCATGTTAAGGGAATCCAAGCATTTAATGTTGTTGTTAGGAACATTCTAGATGGTGGTGTCAATTGTTCCAGAAGAGTTGATAGGCATGGAAAGACAATTTCAGATCTTATACTTTGCCAACAAGTTGTGTTGCCACCATGATATTACCTTATCTTTTTAAAGAATAAAATAATGCAAAATTTGCTACTAATTAATGTCGCTATGTTTCTTGTATAATGGTGATTATTAGAACTACTTTATCTGATGTAGAAAAGAAACAATTAACAAAAGAAGTAGTTACAACATTGGTTCTATTGAGGTTTGTGGCAAATGTTTTGAACAATTCCACTTTTGTATGGTATATAATGCATGGCGAGCTTTTTTTTTTAAAGTTGAAATAATCAAATTAATTTGGATTTGTCTCCTCTAAAATTTATAGGCCAAAGTCCAAAACTTATAGTTGGAGACGATAAATCAAAAGAAATAACATATTACATTCTCTTCTTAATTTATTCTAAATATGATTTTTTAAAATGATTAATTTAAACGTTGCCTTTCTTACAATTCTAAAATCTAAAAGATATCTTGGACTCAATCCATGACTAACTTAATTATGCAACCATGAACCAATACATTCAACTAATAGGAATTTTTTAAATAAATGATAAATAGTAATTTTTGGAATAAAGCATCAGCAATACATGTAACAAAATACCAATAGAACTAAAAAGGAAAATTGATGAGAAAAACACTGAGCAAAGTGTGGTGGTTCACAATTTTTTATGTTCCATGTTGATTACTAAATATTAATCAATTTTTATTTTTGTAACATTTCTATAATTTTACACAAGAATTGAAATGGTCAAAGGCACCAGCCTGTTTTCACTCCAAACAAGTAGATTATATCCACAAATTAAAGCACTAATTTTTGCAAGTTTTCCTCAATATTTTTGGTGTCCAATCACCCTCTCCACCAATTACTAATCCACTAATAGTTTGATATAAGTTTCTTTTTCTTAGACATATCCAAGACTTTGTTCAATACCCCCTCTTTTAATAATTTGTCTGAGGTGTGTGTGCACCTTTGTTGGAAATTCTTACATTTTGTTTCCTCAGACAACAAGTTTGCTGGATTAGAGAAATTCAAGAAAGTTCCCATTTGAAGAAAAACAATGTCATTCACAGGAACTCTTGATAAATGCACTGCTTGTGATAAGACTGTTTATGTGGTTGATTTGTTAACTCTTGAAGGCATACCTTACCATAAAAATTGCTTCAAATGCAGTCACTGCAAGGGAACTCTCACGGTATATATCCCTTAAAATTTAATCATATTTGTCTCCTTAATTCATATGATTATTTTAATTGTTCTGTATGACAAAAGGGTGGCCAATGATACCAACATTTTGATGTTGTTTTCAGATGAGCACATACTCCTCAATGGATGGAGTCCTCTATTGCAGGCCACATTTTGAACAGCTCTTCAAGGAATCTGGCAACTTCAGCAAGAACTTCCAGAATGGTTAGATGATCAAACTCCAATTTATTTATTTTTTTCTTAAATAATTAAAATGTCATCAATGCAATAAGTTAAAAGTCTCTTTGTTTTCTGTTTATTCACCCTCAAAAATTATAAGAGATTAATTCACATGTCACATTATGTTGATTCATTTGGCTAACTGGCTGTGTTGGTTTCATGAATTTGAAATGTGGCAGCAAAGTCTTCTGAGAAAAATGACCTGGTGTGTTACATTATCCTACCAATTTTTTATTATTATATTATTTGATTGTTCAATTATTCTTGTTTCTAAGATGGAAATATAATGATAATTTCAGAACAGGACCCCAAGTAGACTCTCTTCCATGTTCAGTGGAACCTTGGACAAATGTTCGGTTTGCTCAAAAACAGTGTATCCACTGGAGAAGGTTTGTGATGAAAATTTGCACATAATAACTAATCTATATATATATATATATATAAAAGGACTTGAATTGACAAAAAGAATGAAATAGGTGACACTGGAGGGAGAATGCTTTCACAAGAGTTGCTTTAGGTGTGCTCATGCAGGGTGCCCACTGACACATTCTTCCTATGCTGCCTTAGATGGTGTCCTCTATTGTAGGCACCACTTTGCACAACTCTTCATGGAGAAAGGGAACTACAGCCATGTCCTCCAAGCTGCTGCTCACAAGAGGACTAACTCCTCTGATCCTTCCGAGATCCCCGACGAGACCGTGCAGCAGCCGGAGCCTGAGGCGGAACCTGAAGCCGACAAGGAAGAGAAGAAAGCGGAGGATGAAACCGAGGAGGAGAAGAAAGAAAAAGAGGAAGAAGAAGAGGCTTCCTCTTGAATGAAAATATAGGGAACATGATTTCATTTTTCTCCCTTTCTTTCCAAAGCAAGAAAGGCTTTTTCTTTGCTCCAATCCCGTTGTCATCACACATCTGATCACTCATTATTTTTGAGTTTACTTGTTGTAAGAGGTTTGGTTTATGTATTCAAATTATTCAAAGTTTCAAACAACACATCAATTGAGCAAATACAATATATCTATATATATTCTTTCTCTGTTTCTATGTAGAATTTTGTGTTCTGCCACATAATCATGTTAGCCATATATCTCTCCTATAACAATCACATGTGCCATTGGAAGCCCATAAATATATAAATTTATCTACCCTTTTCATGTTACAGTACAATAATAGAAATTTAATTGGTAGTTGATTTTTTTTAACACCTAGTACGATTGTTATATATCTTATACAAATTTGATTTTGCTAATCTCAAACTAAATCACTTGTTTAAGTAATAGATGATTCTATACTCATTTAGTTTCATATTATTCAAACCCACATAAATTACCATAGTTATTAAATATGTATAAATATCTTTTTTTAAAATAATACTGATTCTCGACAAAGTGTCGAATCAAGTCTGTATTAATATTTCAGTTCGAGAAGCAAATTCGACTCACCTAAAAAAGAGTGGATTCAAAATTAAATTCAAAGAAAGCATAGTCAAAATTAAAATAAAAAAAATGCTCTATACAAAAAAGAATCAAAATAAAATAAGTAAAGATAAAAATAACAAATCAGAAAATAGATGAATAAATAAAAATTATAAATAAAACAGTAAATAATTTGAAGTTTAAAATAAATAAAAAAATTAAAGTACTTGAAAAGGAAACAAAAGAAATAAAATAAATTAGAAATAAAAGGAAAAATAAAAGAAAAAAAATAAACAACAAAAAATTAACTCTAGACCATCACTTACACTAAAATTTTATGAATTTTTTTTATGTCAGTGTAATTTAGATTTTTGTAGAATTTTAGTGTGATTGTGAAGTATTCTAATTGAAGTCGTTGAATTGTTTTGAATTTCTCTTATTTATAGACCATAAGAAGTGAAATATAGAATGCTCCTCTCTTGACACGATCTAGCTTTCTCTTTTTTTTTGGGGTCTTTATGACCCACGACCTTGTCTTGACCACGAATAATTTTGACTCCCAAGTCTGACATTTCACGTCTTCTCTTACCTAGTTCTCTAAGTCCCATGTTTTCTATACCACTTCTAGATAAAGGCACGTGCAATTAGCGCATTTCGACTTTAGAGACTTCCGACTCGACCCATCTTATAATTGACATTCCACTTCCTTATGCTCAAGTTTTTATGGTAAGTCGAAACTTCCAATATAGATTAAGCCTTGTGTCATATTATTTCGACCTGCACAATACTTCGACTTTCTCATAGACCGGTCGATGTTTTTTGTTTCACCATGGTCGAATTGTCTGACCTGTCAACTTTTATATCAACAAATATTGATCTATCTATCTATCTATTTATAATCATAATATATAAAAAAGAGATGCTACTACAAAATTTTATATTATCGTTGTATTGATAGTTGATTTTTAGTTGGTCTATCAGCGACAACCAAATCGTTGACATATAATGTGATTGATCGTTGAAATTGAAAATTTTTTTTAACAAGTCATTTTTATTGACAGCTTGATAAATTTTAGCACGAATTGGACCAATGCCATTGTCGATGGATTAAATTTTAAAAATTAATTTGTAAACAAGTTATTCATGATATCACTACCATTAAATTACATAGACGTTTAAGTGATTATGTTTATTTACCTTATGAATTAGATGGGAAATGAAAGTTGTTGTTATTTGTTTAAGTGATTATGTTTATTTACTTTAAATTACATAGACGTTTGCTAATTTAGTTACGAATTTATTATTTAGACATTTTTATTTAGATTTAATTATATAGACGTTTATTAGTAACTGGTTTTATTTAAATGATTTTACAATATAGATGTATGTCTAGTTATTTGTTAACTTAATTTTATAATTTAATTTAAATTGTTATGTAAACGTCTGTTGGTAGGATTATGTAAACTGAAATTTTTATAGCTTTATAGGTTGACACACTCCTGATTTGGATTTGTTATTGTTTACCAGAGGGGTTGCCAATTTCTGCCAAGGAGAATTAGTCACAAACTCCCACCATCGGATGTCATTCTCTCCTACCTGAGGGAGACTGAATTTGGCGACACCGTGACACTGAGGGATTTCGTCTTTGATAACTCCACAATCATAGCATTTGTAGAGTGTTGGCGTCTAAAGACCCACAGCTTTCACATACCGTGGGGTGAGTGCACGATCACCCTCCAAGACGTTACCTACCACCTCGAGCTATGTGCTAACAGAGTGCCCGTTAGTTGGTGCTTTCATTACTTTCATACTTGGTGCCGGACCGAGATTTGGGAGTTGGTTGAGCGTTTACTTGGTGTCAAACCTCCTGCAATATAGCAGCAGGGAGTGCAAAAGAGAGAGACTTTCTTACTAAAATTTACATGACTTCCAAAGCATGTCTGACAAATACCGCCTGATACTGATGATTCAGACACCCTTTGTTAATATGCTAAATGCTATATCATATTGATGATAAAAAATTATCTACTGACTGATAAGTCTAACAATAAGTCCATCTCCAATGGCTCTCGCTGCTAAATGACTTTGAAAGGTGTCATGCTCTAAGGGCATTAATATTGTGTATCAAAAAATTAAAATTTTTTATGTTTTCATAATGTTTATTTTTAAAAAAGAAACATATAAAAATTAAAAATAAAAGATAGAGTATCTTATTAACTAATGCCCTTAGAGCATTTGTCAATAAAAATTCTAAAAAAATTATTAACAATTTCAATTTTTCACACACTTTTAAGTTTTAATATATGAAATGCATTAAAATCTTTTGAAAGTTATTAGTGATGACTATTTCTAAATTAAGATTATTTTATACGTCGTCTTTATAAATATATGAAAAACATGATCATGAGAAACACAAAGAAACTGAAAAAATATCATGTATTGTGATTTTAAAAATCCAATGAAAGAAAAGGAATATACACAAGCATATTGTGAACAGAACTCTAATCAAGACAAATTTTGGGTTTGGATATTTTTGTTCGCAATTTCGATATCCATTCATTGTCATGTCCTAAAATAACGTAAAGGCATTAAGACTAACATCACGCGCTCGCATTTAGTTCAATTTTTTTTTGTGAAAAAATAATTCTTAATGCCAAAAGAAAGGTGTCAACTGTCAAGATAAGAAATGATTGCATATTCATAATTCATCATATAAAATTAAGTTATGTGGTCGTTGAATAATGTTACTTTTTCTTTGGTCAGTGAGGAAAAGTTCATATAAACCAAGAAACCAAAAAGGATTATTATGATTGTTATTATTTGTTTTAAGAAAAAGTCTGAGCTTATCCTTAGTGAACAAGGTCAAGGATATAATTGGACGTTGTTATCCACGCGCGGAAACTGCGAGGGGAAAACGAAACTCGTAATGAATATCCATTGGCTTAGAAATTTCATTACAAGCAACACATTTTCTCAGCTCAGAAATTTCATTTTCTTAGCTTCCAAACACAAGTATATCTCTTTAAATTATTAATATAACCAATTAACCATCGCTATACTTGAAAGTTGATATTGAATGCATGCATATTCAGTTTTCAGCTCAAAAGCTCCATATCCATTTCAAATTTCCCGGTAATTTAACCAAAAACTGCTCCTTTTCTTTTAATCTTAGAAGAATGTGGAAAATGAAGTAGTGCTAGTTTGATTCTCTGATTCTATTTTCTGAAATTCTTTTCAGGCAATTTTTTTAGTAGAAGAAAAATAGTTTAAAAAATTGAGTTTGAATTTTGAAATGTGTTGAAGTTTTTAGAGGAACATGGATATAGGTTGTAGCTTGCCGCCCTCAAAAATGGTGGTGGATCGTTTCGATTCTTGCATTGCTTTTGGTGGGAAGGGTTTTGGTTGTGCTTTTCTCGGGAACTCAAGAACTATCCTGAAAGCGCGGTTTAGTGGCATGAACAAGATTGGTATTGCTGCTGCATGTAGTAGTAGTAGTAGTTGGAGGAGTAATAATTCAAGATTGGCTTGTGTAGGAGAGTTCAACTTTTCAAATGTGAAGAGAATAGGGAAACTTTGTGGCAACAGTTCTAATTTTCGCGTTGTGGGAGGTAGGGGATTTTTGTCTAGGTGCCAGGGTGATGATGATTCTTTAGCATATATTAATGGCAATGGCCGGAATATTGATAATGCTGGAGGGGGTCCGAATAAGGTGGCTTCTGATTTGGGTTCCATTTCAGGAGCTGCATCGAGTGAACCCTTGGAAGTCGAAAGAACAATTGGGGGTGAAATAAAGCAAGAGGTACAGACAGTGGATGAATTGAAAGAACTGTTGCAAAAGGCCTTGAAGGAACTCGAAGTTGCTAGGCATAATAGTGCCATGTATGAGGAGAGGGTCAAGAAGATATCGGAGAGTGCGATTTCCTTTCAGGATGAAGCATCAAGAGCATGGAATGATGTTAATTCTACTCTTGATATCATCCAGGAAATTGTGGGTGAAGAATTTGTTGCCAAGGAAGCTGTTCAGAAAGCGACTATGGCTCTTTCTTTTGCCGAGGCTAGGCTTCAAGTAGCCATGGAGTCTTTGGAGGTTGTAAAAGGAACTTATGATCCTCGGTCACAAGGTGCCAAAGAGAGTAATGGCGATGAAGATATATTGGAAGAGGAGCAATTGCTTGTGGTTGCTCAAGAAGATATCAAGGAGTGTCAGTCAAATTTAGCGAATTGCGAGACAGAGCTAAGGTGCTTGCAAAAAAGAAAGGAGGATTTGCAGAATGAAGTGAACAAGTTGCATGAAATTGCGGAAAAGGCCCAGATGAATGCAGTAAAAGCCGAGGAGGACGTCACAAACATAATGCTTTTAGCTGAGCAAGCTGTTGCTGATGAACTTAAGGCTGCACAAGTCGTAAATGATGCAGAGATTGCATTATCAAAAGCAGATAAGTCTGCCTCTAGCGTTATTGCTGACTCTGGTATCACTCTACAAGAACAAGAGGTTTTGGACGATCCTAAGGAAGAGGTGGTTCAAAATGTTTCTGGCGATGACACTGTTGATACAGACACAGATTCCCAAATTGACAATGAAACTTTGCTTGGCAAGCAATCATCAGACAAGTTTTCTGATAAAACCAGCCAAGTTATTGAAGATACGGCACAGTCTGATTATCTGAGTGATCATGAAAATGGACAGTTAGTCTTAGACCCATCTAAAGAAGCTGAAGTTGAAGTAGAGAAAATAATGAATTCAGTTCAAATGAAAAAACAGGAAACACAGAAAGATATAAGAGACAATCCACCACTTGTTCCCAAGGCATTGTTGAATAAGTCTTCCAGATTTTTTCCTGCATCATTCTTCTCTTTTACTATCGAAGGTGATGATTATACACCAGAATCATTTTTCCAAAGTTTCGTGGAGTCAGCACGGAAGCTGTTACCCAAGCTAGTTATTGGGATATTGTTACTTGGAGGGTGTGTATGATCTATCTACATCTAGTTTCCTTTTTTGTTGCAGTTGTTCTTACTTCATGAGTTGTTCTGTCAATTTTAAGGATGATTATATTGTGCTATCTCAGCCTAATATTCATCATGAAGATTCCTTTGGTATTCAAGAATGGTGTAATTCCCTTGCAGGATTGCCTTCTATGCAAACAGAGCAGAGAGGAGTGCGCAATTACTTCAGCAACCAGAAGTAATTACAACCACTGCTGAAGAAGTTTCCACAAGTGCAAAACCTTTGGTTAGACAGCTTCAGAATCTCCCCACGAGGATCAAGAATATTATTGCATCATTACCTGATCAAGAGGTATGTTTCTTCTCATGTTTCCCACCTTTACTACATTTATTCTTCTGCTGTATTTGCTATGTCTAACTGAATGCCATGATATTTATTCAGGTGGATGAGGAGGAAGCATCCCTTTTTGATATGCTTTGGTTATTACTTGCTAGTGTTATTTTTGTGCCAGTGTTTCAGAAAATCCCTGGAGGTAACTGATTTTCTTTTCAAAATGTTAAATTGAATCCGTAAAATTATAACAAAGTTGATTGTCTAACATTTTGTATAGGCAGTCCCGTTCTTGGTTACTTGGCTGCTGGTATCCTTATTGGGCCCTATGGTCTGTCCATCATTCGTCATGTTCATGGGACGAAAGCAATAGCTGAATTTGGAGTTGTTTTCCTGTTATTCAATATTGGCCTTGAGGTGGAGTTTCCTTTAAGTTGTTCGTCTACCTTAGTTTTGGTCATCTTTATAACCAATAGTTAAACTGAAGCTGTGAACTGTTTTATTTAGCTCTCTTTTGAAAGGCTTAGTTCAATGAAGAAATATGTCTTTGGATTAGGCTCAGCTCAGGTAATGGGAAACTCCATTTTCATTCTCTCTTCTTTCTTTTTATCTTTTGTTTTTCCTTGGGTTCTTCATAACATATTAGCCAGCAATCCTTAGCCTTTGTGAACAAATGCAGGTTTTGGTGACTGCTGTTGTTGTTGGCCTAGTAGCTCATTATGTTTGTGGTCAAGCAGGTCCTGCTGCTATTGTCATTGGGAATGGCCTCGCATTATCATCAACCGCTGTTGTTCTGCAAGTAAATTATCAGACCAGTTCTTGTGCTTCTATTTATTCCAGATTTTCTATACTTATACCTTCTTTTTCTGGAGATAGTAGCTTTAAAATTATCCTGCATCTGCTAATAACTGAATTTATGGTAAATACTATTTTATAAAGCTTGATTCCTCAAGTTGGAACATATGCTCCCGTTGGAAAGGTTCTACGAGTTTAAATATTAAGCATGATAGTCAAGCTGTGCTCTATCCTTTTTATACTTCTGTTTTCATGTCTGCTGAGTTTGCGATGCTACAACAATTCCAGTGAACTGTTTTGCAGGTATTACAGGAGAGAGGTGAGAGCACATCACGCCATGGACGAGCCACATTTTCTGTGTTACTTTTTCAGGTTACTTTGTACCCTACCCATCTACCCATCTTTCTGGATACTAACGATTCTTGTGGATTGAAGTAACAAAAACATTATAATCTAGATTTACCATATAGTATAAGCCCCAACTATCGTCCTATACTTTGTAGCTGGTTGATATTCAGTCAGTATGCAGTTTCTGAAATTGATTGTTCATTATTAGCTATTATTAGCTCTTGACTGCATTCGTTATTGCAATAAATTGATTTCTTTATTTCTTTTCAGGACTTGGCGGTTGTGGTCTTGCTAATTCTCATACCTCTTATTTCACCTAATTCATCTAAAGGAGGGGTAACATTTTCTAGCACTCCTTATCTCAATATATATGTATCAGATAGGTTATAGTTAGACAATGAACTACTATAAAAAAATAATTTTATGTCTATAAAAGAATACGAGAACATGGGAGTCAAAGATTAAAATTTCAAAACATTACTTAATGATAAATGTCATGGGTGAATCTTTTCTTCACTCTGAATCCTTGATGTTTTAGAGGACTTGCATTTAATTGGATAATTCTCTTTCAGTTTATCTTTTACTACGTATCAATGTATGCATTGAATGGTTTAAGACACGTTTATCTCTTTCCAATTGAAGTTGGTTCATGCTGAACGCTGGACTGGAAGTCAATGACTTACCATACTTCTGTCATTTTCATCATTATTCACCATATATATGTTGCTGTTCTGCCTATATTATCTTAAAAAGAAATAAGCAATCTCCATTGCCAGGTTGGTTTTCAAGCTATTGCTGAAGCTCTTGGTCTGGCTGCTGTTAAGGCAGCAGTTGCCATCACTGTCATTATTGCAGGTGGACGATTGGTAAGTGATATTCAGAATTGAGGTGTGTGATGTATGCGGAGTCCTATTATTTTGTCCTTCAATTGTTTTACTTTGTAATGTTTCCCACCCTTCTTTGTACAGCTACTTCGACCAATATATAGGCAGATTGCAGAAAATCAAAATGCAGAAATATTTTCTGCCAATACACTCTTTGTTATTCTTGGGACAAGTCTTCTCACAGCCAGGGTAGGTGTTTGAACCTATTCTTTTCCTTGTATTCCTTTCTTTTGACTTTTGAGACAAAAACAAGGTTTGACCATTTTCTTTTTTCTTATGTCCATTGATGTTATTTTACTTCTTATGTTGTTCTTAAACAGGCAGGGCTTTCCATGGCACTAGGAGCATTTTTGGCTGGTTTACTACTAGCAGAAACTGAATTTTCCTTACAAGTGGAATCTGACATTGCTCCATATCGTGGTCTTCTGTTAGGTCTGTTCTTTATGACGGTAGGTTCTCTAATACTAGTATTCACACGTTCATTAGTCGTATTGTTTATCTATCAGCAAACAAATAGCCATATTATGATTTGTTAATCAGATGGTCAATTACTCAATTCTTATGGAGATCTTGTACAAGTAATGGTCATCTAATCATCTTGAGGTGTGATTTTTCGAATAAACCAGCTTAAATTATGCAATTAATGCAAAGTAGTTTTTGTGATTTTCAGGTTGGAATGTCAATTGATCCAAAACTTCTTGTTTCAAAATTTAAAGTCATTATGGGGACGCTGGCGCTCTTACTATGTGGCAAGACACTGTTGATTACTGTGATTGGTAGAATTTTCGGTATTTCACTCATTAATGCCATAAGAGTTGGCCTCCTTCTTGCTCCTGGGGGAGAATTTGCATTTGTGGCCTTTGGTGAAGCTGTTAATCAGGTTTTGTTCCTGAAACATTATTCTGTCAAGAATTCTCTGGTTTACAGACAACATTCATTTAAAATAGCTCATTTTAAAAATTCTGATAGGTTGCAAACTTAAATAACCTATGCTTTATTTATTTATATCCCAAGAAGAGTGACCTTAAGAAATAACAAAATCTGAATGCATACCAGTTTATAAAAAGTGGCAAGATTTTGTTTCCTTACAACTGGAAATTCAATTGGATATAAAATAATATTTCTCATTGACACTGCTTCAGGGCATAATGTCTTCCCAGATGTCCTCTCTGCTGTTTCTTCTTGTGGGAATCTCAATGGCCCTCACACCATGGCTAGCTGAAGGAGGACAGCTGATTGCTTCCCGTTTTGAGCTACATGATGTTAGAAGTTTATTACCTGTAGAAAGTGAGGTAAGATTGTTTATATGAGTGGCTGAAACTGACTTTATTAACTGCAATGGTTATAAATTTATAGCTTTACCAGTATCCATTGTTGGGCTTTCTTCCTGGTTAACTTTTTTTTTGCCTGTATTTAGTTTAATTAGGAGATTCTTTTGTAGTGCCTCCTGCATTTGTGGTTGTAGAAAATTTATTTGGTTAGATCATATTTGTTTAGCATCTATTACGTTTTATTTAATTTAGTTAGATCATATTGGGTCGAATGTTATTCCACTTTGTCTCCATTTTCGGGATGCTATTCGTCATTCATTATTTTTTGTTTAGATTTGTCTTTAAAAATTAGTAGCTAACTTTGTTTTGGAGGAATTCTTTTATAGACAGACGATCTGCAAGATCATATCATTATTTGTGGATTTGGACGAGTTGGCCAGGTGATCTATTGCTTTTTTGGTTTAATTTATTTTCAATGATATGTTTGACGCTTTACCTACTTGTTATTTTTAGATCATTGCACAACTTCTTTCGGAGCGACTTATTCCTTTTGTTGCACTAGACGTCAGAAGGTAACTCAACTCTAACTGAAATTACAATCATTTTTCTGGTTGCTTCTTTAGTTCTTTGTAATAAATTATTTTGTAATTATTTAGTGGTTTTTGTTATTAATGAATGCCATTTCTGTTGAAAAATAAACACAATTACAGGCATAGACAAGCACTAATCGTTTAGTAGAAAACAATTCAATTTTGATTTCCTTCATAATACTTGGATTCTTTGTGTATTTCTCAATACATAATTCTAGAGAAAATACAATTCTTGTTAAAGAATGCTGATACTTGTTGAACAAAATGAGGGAGAAAGATTCATTCTTTAGTTCTCTTCAAAGAAGTATAAGCTACGATATATCATATGTACACTCTTAGATGGAAAAAAACGAGTACATGACCTGCCCTTTCTTTCGTATTTGCTAATTTCCTCAGTGATAGAGTGGCAATTGGGCGTGCCCTGGATCTCCCAGTGTACTTCGGAGATGCTGGTAGCCGAGAGGTATTTCTTTTTCAGTGCCTGAGAATTGAAATCATATATATATATGTCCATTACCCCTGACATGCTTTGTACTGCATAACAAGGTCCTACATAAGGTCGGGGCTGAAAGGGCGAGCGCTGCTGCAGTAACTCTAGATTCTCCTGGTGCAAATTATAGAACAGTTTGGGCTTTAAGCAAGCACTTCCCGAAAGTGAAGACCTTCGTCCGTGCTCATGATGTTGATCATGGATTGAACTTAGAAAAGGCTGGAGCCACTGCTGTAATATTCTGATACTCTTCTATATTCTGTTTGGATTATTTCCCCATGGTATATAGTTCAGGAAAAAAGATGAAAAATGGATTGTTGCTCCAAGCTAACCTACCATACTGTTTAACAAGGAAAAAAATGACCCCATGTAATGTACAGGTTCTGCACTATTTTTTAGTACAACTGGCTATGATAGAAATGATATTCTTGAATTTTGTCTATTTGAACTCTCTATTACATGCATTTGTAGGTTGTCCCAGAGACCTTAGAACCAAGTCTTCAACTAGCAGCTGCAGTGCTAGCTCAGGTAATGTCATTGGAGCAGATTTATTGAACTTATGAATAAACTTTGTATGTCCCAATATTTTGTTGACACTTATCTATAGAGGGGGAGAAAAAAGAAAGAGAAAAAGGGAAAAACTTAATGAATCTATATGTCACAGGCTGAAATTTTGTTTGTTTTTTTACCTCAAATTATTCAGTTTGTGGTCAAAGTCAAATTTTTTCATACTGATGGTATGAGCATATTTTCACTCTCTAATGCATAATGAGATTGGCCACATCTTACTGAGGACTAAAGCTTCTTTTGAAACTGAAAACAAGAGAAAAAAAGAATTGAAAAGAAAATACTCAGAAAAGGTTTCTACATTGTGTAATTTTTCAAGTTAATGACATCATGACACAACGTTATAGCATGGAGATGGGCAATCTTAGCTTTCTAACCATTTGTAATCTTCAGGCTAAACTTCCAACAACAGAGATTGCAGCAATCATAAATGAATTCAGATCACGCCATTTAGCCGAGCTCACCGAAGTACTTCTTCCTTTTAAACACTTACGCAGCCATTCACAATGGACTTGTCATAGTCCTCAGAAATTGCAAAATCTCTTATCTACATTTTTTTTCACTCGTATTTATACTTGATGTTTTAATTGATTCATGTTACTTTTTTTCTATTTCTTCAGCTATGTGAAGCAAGTGGAAGTTCTCTTGGATATGGATTCAACAGAGCTATGACTATGAGCAAACCCAAATCTCAATCCTCAGATTTCTCAGATGATAACCAAGTCTCTGATGGAACAGTGGCAATATGAAGATTCCACCCCTATACACAAAACACAAGGAATAATGATACAAAATAATTTTGAAAAATTGTATAGAAGATTATATGTTCTATCATTATTATGTACAGAAGGAGCATATTATTATCTGAATGGAAAATGCATCATCTTTCTTTGTCTTGGCAGAAATTCTTTATTCATGCTCCTTGGGTTTTGGAAAGCATGTATAAGGTGGCCTATTTTTATTGTTCGTATCATTCCTATCTAGTTCTAATCAAGTATGAATCATGAATGTATAGATATTTCTCATTAAGATAAATAAAGCAAAATAACCGAAATTGTAATTTTTATATTTACAATTTTACATGACCTATTTCATGTTTACAGGTGATATTAATGTCATATTCCACAAAATACATGAAAAATCGATATTATATCTCATAAAATATTAAAGAAAAACACTTAAATGTCTCAAGAAATATAAAGGTATAAGTATTATATGTTTTACATTTTTAGGAGAAATTATATGTTTTTGTATAATTGAAAAAATTCTAAAGAGATATCATTTTACTATTTTAGTTTGTAAAAATAATTTATTTATTCAATAAACAAATAAATTATTGTAATATTTTATTAAACTAAAATGTAACTTTTCTAAGAATTAAAATAGAGTAAATTTTTAAATTTGTCCCGACAATTTTTGTTTTGAAAAAATGTCTTATACCCTTTTCTTTTTAATTATATCCAAATTCTTAACCATATAAATTATAAGATAAAATTATTTATTGATCGGTTAAAAATAAAAAATTTATCACTCAATTTTTTTTTGTTATATAATTTTGAGTGAATACTCAATCCAACCCCTGACAATTATTTCGAAAGGACTACGAAGTTTTTGACAAAAAAAATATCCAATTCAGCCTTTGATTTTTTTTGGACTAATTAGTCTCTGTGTCAAAAAAAATAACATTCATTTTTTTTGATATAGGAACTAATCAGTCCTATAAAGTTAAAGCTCAGGAACCAGGTTAAGTTTTTTTTTTGTCAAAAATCTTATTGTCTTTAATTGTCAGGATCGTTTAAAATTTTTCTTTATAATTTTATTACCCTCTAATAAAAATTCAAAATTTAGAGAATTTAAATTCATACGGAAAAAAAAGGGTATGTATATTAGACCTTCCTTATGTATAAATATCTTGGTATATAATTTCATTTTCACTATTAGAAAAAGTGGTATATCACTCAATGCTTCCGTGAGAACTGGACTCAGCTTGCTGCTATGATTTGATCGGAACACTCAATTTTCGCCGCTGAAATCTTTATTCAACAGTTAAGTAAGTGGTATATCACTCTATCCTTCCTCTTCCTTTTCTGCTTATTCAATGTCTTGTTCCTACGTTACGGTTTCCCCAAATTCCTTTCTTTTTCTTCTTTGATATTCTGCTCTGTTGGTCGGTTAGTTTCGGGTGCAGAAGAAGAGAGGAACCCTAGGCTTTGCTCCATTTTCGCCTCTCTCTCTCTCTCTCAAGCCTGGAAATCCTCAACCCTAGGCTTTGCTTCATTTTCGCCTCTCTCTCTCTGCTGTTTTTTTCTTCTAAATCCGCTGAATATGTAGTTGTTCTAAATATGCTGAATTGCTTTTGTGTGAATCTGCTCTGTTAGGCATATGATATACTGATAGTGTTCTGAATTGCTGAAGTGCTTTTGTTAAATTATTGAATTGTTGTTTGTTCTTCAATTATTGTGTTGCTTTTGTTGTTCTAGTTTGTGGATCTGTTTGTAAGGTATAAATTATAGTTGTGTTACTTGTGACTTTGAGTTAGACATTTATGCCAATTATGTGTGATTAGTTTACCTGAGACTTAAGAAATTAATTTTATGTTGTCAATGTATATAATTTACTAGTTCTATTTACATCCTACACTAGCCTTCGGAATCAAGGTAAAAAACTACGAGTTCACTCCCTTCTATTGTTTCATCTTTGTTCTTTTAGGTTTGTTTTCTTCTTTTTTATTTTTTTTTCCTTCCCTGTGAATGGCCGTTATTGTGCAATTAATTATCAGCAAAGATAATTGAACTTGTAAAACCTTAATCTAGTCCTTGACCAAAACTGTTTTGTACGGGAAAACTAATTTCTCACCCTTTTCGATTGGTAATGGATGAAAATTTTGAATTTAGGAGTTAAATTGGAGTTTTACTCTTACATGCATAGTGTAGTAAGTAGTGTGTGGAACTGTGGATTTTAGAACTAGAGAATGAATGCAATAAACACGGAGTGTTTAAAATTTTGTCTAATGATTCTTCAAAATCAATTTATTTGTATTACTTTTGTTTGTGTTTGACTAGAAATGAGGCCTACAATGATGCTTAGGGCTCTCAACAAGCAGTTCATTGGATTGTTCTCGGACAAAAGCTTGACTAGTGCATCCAATGCTGCTGTGAAGAAGCCACTGCCGCTCGTGGCCTCTCGCAAACCAGCGTTCATTGATGCATTCCTTCACAAGATGAAAAACAACAAGACCCTTCTCATGAACAAGACCATTTGGTCTCGGAGATCCACCATCTTGCCCGAATTTGTGGATACCACTGTCAGAATCTACAATGGCAAAACCACCGTTCGCTGCAAGATCAATGAGGGAAAAGTTGGTCACAAATTCGGGGAGTTTGCACTCACCAGGAAGCGCAAGACCAGAGAACAACAATCCAATGCTAAGAATGTCAAGCCCAAGAAAAAGAAGTGATTTTTTTATCCGGGTCTTGGAGATTCCAAACTGATGGGTATTTTTGTTTGAGAACATTTATTTAGATGATGGTGGTTGTTTCGTAGGAACACTATGTTGTTGTAGAATGTTTAACAATTTTGCTTTCAGATAGTAATAATATGACAGAGCGATTCCATGAAATTTGATTATAACAATTCTTTCTTTTATTGTTCTTGAATCAAATCAGTTTTATTTATTATTATTTTTAATTCTTTTTACTCTTGTTTCTTTTTTAGTTTATATTGTAGCTCATTGTTCTTTCCTTGATGAATTTGTGCTTGAGAGGAAGTGTGGAACAGAAATTTATATTTGTATTATCTGTTTATGCTGAATGTCCTGCTCGCTTAGAGCTGATCCTGGGAATAATACTTAAGAACTTAAAGTCTTAAGAGAGGATGACAAAAAAAATTATAGAACTTAAAGCCTCTATCTCTAGGAGGACATTTAAAATAGTGATATTTAAGTAAAAAAGCCTTGAAATATACTAGGAGGATTTTGCGTAAGTTTTGGTCCTTCATCCAAGTTGGTCCTTCATCCAAGTTTTGCGTAAAAAGATCTTAAAACTTGTTGTTAAGAAGTAAAAGCTGTTTTACCTTTAGATGTAAATTATTTTTTAGAAAAACTTTATGTTTAAATACAATATTGAAAGATTTTATTTTATTTTTGAATATCCTATTCTAAAAGGTGAAAATTATAATTTTGCAGGAAGAAAACATATGTTTACTTTTTCTAATAATTTTACTTTTATTAAAAATATTTTGTCAAACATATATTGAAAGACAAAATGACAATTTCACCTAAACATGAAGCAAGAGCAACTGAACAAGTTGCTTGCTCAATAAGTCAATAGTGAATAGACAATAAGTTCCATTTCCGGTTGTGGTAAATGCTGATTTATGATGTCCATTTTCCTAATTTGAGTAAAGAATTTCAAGTAGGTATGATTTCAGATGTTAGACTCACTTAGGTGCAGAAGAGAGATATGATTATCAAGTTTCATTTGTTCTTTTAATTATAAACATAGAAGAAAATACGTTTTGGTTACTTATTGCATTCGACTGTTGTCAAGTCTCACAAATATAACACGATTATTCTTGAGCTATGCTAATACGTCTTGACCGAGTGGCGAATATTTTGACTGAGTATTGTTTTACCAGAAAAGGTTCACTTCTGTTGATGTGTCTTATTATGTGTAGCTGCCATTACTACAGAGGCTTCTGCTAAGGTGATTGATGGGAAGTCAGTGGCAAAGCAAATCAGAGCTGAGATAACAGCAGAAGTCTGCAGGATGAAGATTCTATCGGAGTGACTCCTGGGTTGGAGATAGGAAAGACTCTGCAACTTATGACAAGTGTGATCCTTCGGTTCATGGCGTCCTTTACCTTCTGTATGCTTCTAAATCTCTTAACTGCAGTTCCATTTTTCTTGAATCCATGATAAGAGTTTTTCTTCTATGCTAAGTTATATTTTAGTGGCGACTGTTTTCAAGTGCTTAGGACACTATGTTAAAATTTTCAGACATGAAACAGTAATATCTTGGATTGTTTAATGTCTTAAAGGAAGCACCATACATTTGTTGACAAGTCATCTTCATTTTAATTTATCATGTGACAGCACATAAACGAGCACAAAAATAAAAGAAAGAGGAAGAAGTTTAAAGAGGCAGCAGCTGCCATGTTTCACTTTTCATGTTTAATAACGTTATTTGTACAACTAAAAGTTATCTAACTCTTTCTTTACTGTTGTTATTGTTATTATTGTGAGATTAATTAGTGTGATTCTCTCTCAACTTTATTATTTTCCTTGTTGCAAAGTATTGAGTTACCAATTAAAATATGTTCATTGTGGGCAACTTTAGATTGTTGCACAAGTAACATTTTTGTTCCATGTTTATCAGTTTATATATTTCGATCGGATGTGCTTTTCACAAAGGTAACCAAACATGGCAAACGAATTAAGATTCTAAAACATAGATATTTCAGAACCAATGGCAGCATCATTTTAAGAAGTGCCAAAGTGGATATTTCATCTGTTAAAGTTAAGAGGTTCAACTAATCTTAAAGATCTGTTCGTTTGCAGCATTGTAACATAGTTTCAGTCCCCAACCAATACATGGTACGATAAATAGCAGTGACAAAATTTTAAGGGAAAATCTTTGTAGGAGTTTTTAATGCAAGTGCCATATGAAATCCAATTCTTCATCTTTGACCAAATTTAATTGGCGATCTCAATAATCATCCATTTAAAGATCTATTCGTGCTCCAAACTGATCAACCGAAGTCTTCCCCTTTTGTTTTGTACTCCGAAGAATTGAAACCTGCAAGATATCACAATGAAAAAAAAACATCATTTTTCAAAAGGTTAGTTCAGAAGAGGAGATCAAGCTAGCGGAGCTAGATAAATGTTTTTTGTACTCATTCTAAATTGCATAATGAGCTAAACACACAGATTGATAGATGTGTGTTGGCTCAAAGTACGAGGTCCTGTAACTCAAGGATAAACAGGATGCTGAAGGGTCTAATAACCATGCTAAATTAGAAGTATGAGCATCCATTTCTAATATACCAAGTTAAAATTCAATCAAAGTAACGATATTAAGTATTCTAAAGAAAAATCACAAAATCATTTTAGCTATGTTACCTTGGGCCGTTCCATAGAGCTTCCAAAATACCCTACCCCAAAGGATAAGGAAGTGTAAGCAGCTGCAATTTCCACAGCATTCAGCCTTGATGATTTTCCTGAATCCTAAAGAAATTAACATTTAAATAAAAAGATCAGATGATCTCCAGGGTTTTTTCAATTAAATAAATAATTAATTATTCATTTTCAAAAATGATTAATTGTTTTTGGCAACAGGGTATTGTGTTTAAAAAATTAAACTGTATTTTGCACAAGAGATTTGAGAAAATTGAGTTAACTTATTTCGCATTTGTTCCACATTTCACATGAAGGTAGTGGGAAATATGTTGATTTTTTTCAAGCTAAAACCACATCACAGACATGCAGAGTGTCCTCGAGTTTTATGTGAAACTCAAACCCCATGGGGGCACATGCGAAATGAGCGGAACAAGTTAAAAAAATTAAACTCAATTTTCCTAAGTCCCTCATGTAAAATGCTCATAGTTGTATGAAATATGTTGATTTTGCAACTCCCTGGTGCGAAATGCAGTTTAATTTTTCAATGCAATATCCTATTTGCGAAATAATAAAGTTGTGTATAGTTGCAACTTCTACAACTTTTGCGTATGTTTGGAAATAATTCTTTTTTTATTTAATTGAATTAAAAAAAAATCTTCAGACATAATTATTAACTGAGAGCTGAAGGGACTCACAATTGTAGATAAATCCGACTGCACAACCAAGATCCCATCATTGCTATCTATGCCACTTTGATTGCTATCCTCAGCAACTGCACGTAAGACTTTGGCGCAAGCAGAGGCAGCACCAGACTGTGAACTGAGGGAAAGTAAAGTTTAAAACTAAAAAGATACCAACTGTTACTAGAATGTACCTAGTTAGGAGGAAGAAGAAGATAGGAATAATGCTAAAAATTAACTATAATATATATATATAAACAGTAATCAAGGAATTAACCATACAGCGACAATGAAACACAGCACTCCCTAGCTGCGAATCCTTTCATTAGGTGCTCTCCCGCACCTGAGACGCAACAGCCAACCTTGAATGGAGATCCAAAGGGACCTTTTGATGATGCCCAACAACCTGAACCGAACATTGCTGCTAACCCAACTCGTCCACTAACCTGTTGGATAATTAGTGGTATATTTAATTATGACAAATTATTTACTATTCTACCACGAAAGAGCAAAGCACTAGAAGAAAAGTAAATTACGAAAACAAGCCTTCACCTTCAGGGCAATACCACCACTGGAGGCCCCTGTTGCTACATGCCCCTCATTGTCTACACAAATAACTCCAACTGTGTCCATTACTTGATCTTCCACTGCATAAGTAAATAGTCTGTTATGTGCAAAGACTTTATCTCAGACGAGTACCCATCTCTCTTCTTTTCCTTTTTTTCTTCTCTCTTTTTTTTTTTCAGAATAAGATTGCTTGATATTTGATATGCATGTAGGCTCCCCCCCACGGGAACTGTTTACCATCGAAGTGTTCCAATATACCTGCCATTGCGGTACTTCCACATACCCCAGAACATTTGTTGGGAGAGTCTTCTGTTTTAGATCTTGCAGCTTCAATCATATATTTGTATTTTGACCATTGTGCTTTAGCCCTTTCTGTGACCAGCCACTGTTATGATACATTCTAAAGTTTTAATATTTGGTGACAAGCTCCAAGCATAAGTGAAATCATAATATGAAACTAAGACCTCATTGGCCTCCGTTATACTAGATGGCAAATCAATGCCCTTCGACTTGGCCCATGAACGAGCTCCTTCACCCACCAAGAAACTGCAGATTTACAAATTTCTTTATGTTAGGCAATGGAGATTATCATTTCAGTGAGTCCTAATGAGGTAAATTTAATTTTAAAAAGTTATGTTAACAGTGCACTAAAGGCACTTGTTAAAAATACACAAGTAGAAAAAGTTTAGAGGGAAAAAAAAAAGAATAGGGAGTTCCCAGTTAACAAGTAACTCGGTAAAGAATGAAGGTCGGTATTCTAGATCATTTTTAAGTAGCCTGATTTAAATTTATTGTTAAAATCCGTTTAACAATTCCATTTTGGATTCAGAGACAAGGTGATGGAAAAGCCTTTGCTCACAGATGCAAGAGATGTTAAGTAGTAATTTACATTGGTGGAATTCGGCCCAAAAGTGGAGATCCAGTCATTTGCTCTTTGGCCAACAAAGCAGCAATTTGGATAGCATTTCGGACACCTGGTCTATAGTAAATGCAATAAGTACATAGAAACAACTTAACAGAAAATTTGACATACAATAACAAATTCCAAAACTCTTGCCTAAGCATATTAACAAAAGACATAACCTTCCCAGATAAGTAATCATTTATCATTTTATCCAGACTTTGTTGTGCTAAATTTGTTTTCACTTTCCCATTTTGCAAAATATTTCTTGATTTGAATGTTGAAACTCTTGAATCTATCATGTAATGCAACAGCATGCAAGTACCTGGCACAGCTCCAACAGCACCAAAAGCTCCAGATTTGCCATCCATGATACTGGCATCACACTCAATGCCGCCATCTTCTGTCAAATTAGAGCCCCTTCCTGCATTTGTGCTTGGATCATCCTTCAACACAAGTACCCAAAACCAATTCCTTTCAATTATTACAAGCTTACAACGACAGTATCTTATCCTAAATGTAAGTCATATTCCGCTACGTAGTGTCTTATGCTAGAACAAATGTTTGGTTTCTATCTCTCAAAATCAACTCTTGCCTATAGAATTGATCTTGGCATAAGTGAAAGAGTACCAAACATAAATCACTTTACATTAAAATCAATTCTAACTAAGGGTGCGTTTGTTTCAGCATATAGAGGAAAAGAGAGAAAAAAAGGAAAGGGGGGGGGGGGGGCT
>NC_029779.3:37809-85910 GCF_000817695.3 Arachis duranensis | reverse complement strand
GAAAATTTACAAAACATAATTTTATTAAATTCTTAATTCTTTAAAAGTATCCTAAGATAAAATGGACGCAGTCTGGATTAATTCTACAAAACCTGAAAAAAAAAAAAGATAAAAAGGAGAAAGGATTGATTTTTACGCTAGGAATAAATATAGGGAACAAGAGAAATAAAGTGGAGGACCTCCAAGACTTGAATGGCAGCCACAACAGCGTCTATGCATTGTCCTGAACCCTATATCAACCAAATTAAAATAATAAAAAAAATGGAATTAAAATTGGAATTGAAAATCGAAATTGAGAACCGGAAAATGAAAATTTGTGGTTACATTGGAAAGGAGTTGAGAGGCGGCGATGCAAGCGCGGTTCATGGCGGACCTGAGGGGTTTGTCGTTAGAAGGAGAGTGGTAACCGGCGCCAACATGAACCGCCACGAAGAACCTTTTTCGTTCATTTCCTTTTTCTTTTTCATTTTGCTGGTCCTTACTACTACCATTCCCACCAACCATTGCTACTTCTTCTTCTTCTTCTTCTTCTTCTTCTTCGTTGCGCTCTTGTTACTGCGTGAGTACTTGCTTCTTGTCCTTCGGTGTAAATATTATTATTATTATTATTATTGTTAATTTTTAGTGTTACTTTTTATTATATAATTAATTGGTTACCAAATTAAATTTTAATTATTATATTTTATTTTTTATTTATTAGTTATTTTATTTTTTATATTTATTATAAATATTGAATGTAAAAACAAAAAAATAATATTAATTGTTATTGAAGGTTGTAGTAGGCTTAGAGAAGAGGGGTTGAATCTATATTTTTTTTTAATTTACCGTGTTTACTCTTTTAAAGCAAACTTTTAATTCTGACTCTGTTTGAACTCGCAGCGGAAATTTATGAGACAATTTATTTTTGTCTCATGAATATCAGAAAACAGAACTGAACTGAGAAGAGAAAAGCTAACACCATCATGTATCCTGGTTTGGTTGCCTTGTGCTATGCAACCTACTTCCAGTCTCCACCACAACAGTGGTGGAATTTTCACTATAGTTAAAGTATTACATACACCAATTCCACAGGATTGACACAATCCTTTCATACTCAAGTTCTAACCTAACTTGACATTGGCTATGATAATACCTAACTCTTCACTCTTAGTGCTCACTCAACTAAGAAAGGGGTACCTCACTGGTACTTGATACAAGACACAAACTTACTTAAAGAAATCTGAAAATAACTCTAGACTTTTCTCCCAAGTGTATCACTCAGCCTCTTTCCACTCATTGGCTTTTACTTGAACTCTCTCAATATGCCTTTTCACTCAAGAAATTACAGAAAGATAAACATTGAAAAGTAAAATACAATCTGCAAAACATGAAGGAGATTGACTTCTTCAACAGCCTCTTTGCTATGTGACAAATCAGATTTGCATGTCTCTGATTCAGTTCTTCATTTTTTTGCGGAATGCTTCTTTGAAAGAAAGCATTGTCCAAGTAGAGGAACTTCTTCAGGGAACTCTTCACGGAACGCAACTCACCAAATTTTGGTTCTCTCTCCTTACTTCTGAATGACGAAAGATCTTCTTTTATCTCCTTGTATGTTGCTGGGTTTCTCTTCCTAGGTCAACTTCTTGAGCTTTGTGCTTCACCAACCCAGCCGTTCACTTTCTCCCATTTTTTACTCAAATTAGGGACTTTGCTTCTGACCTTCTCTTGTTGACCGAAAACCATATGAAGGCATAAAACAGATATCCTTAATGGTAAACCCAAATCTTGGCCATTGAGAAGCTACTTGGTCCCCAAGACTCACTTGTAACCGTAGATACACAGCAGTGGAAGCAGAAATCAACTTTTCCATGAATCCCATTTTCGGACTAGCAAAGAGTTGGGAAGAAGAGAAGAAAATGAGATGCATGTAAAAGGAAATAAAATCACCTTTAGCTTCTGACCTCTTCTTGATACGGATTGATGTGGGTGATTGGACTTCTACTATTTGCTTAACTTTTCTCTTTCTTACTTCTTTGGTGAATAGATTAGGGAAGAAGCTCTCTCTTTCTTCTGTGATTTCTGATAAAGAAAAGGAAAAAGTGTACGTTGATTTGGTGAAAGCAAGTGAGAGGGAATTGCTTGCTGAATTCAAGTCGGGCTTGGATCGGGTATTGATTTGCTTGGCCCGTCTGATTTCTTTCTTTGTTTTTCTTTGGGCTTCTATTTATGTTATAGTTCACCAGCCTTATTTATATTTTTTTTATTCACTTGGGCTGCTGCTTCATATATGTTTTGGCCTGCAACACTAAACCAACATAATCAAAACTAATTGGGTAATTAGCTCAATAAACCAATGTTTGTCATCATCAATTATATTAGTTAATTTCTTAACTCAACAATCTCTCCCTTGATGATAAACATAATTGAACATTAATCAAAAGGAATTGAATTTTGGTACAATTAGAAAACTTTCCTTTGATTAATGTTGCTTGCTTTTGTGTTGCTCTCCCTTTCTTTTTCAAAGATAGCTCTCCCTGGATTTATGCTCTTCTTTTCTTTCCTGTTTGCATTTACTTATAGAGAGCACCATAAAGAGCTATACAAGAATATTTTGACAAAGGGAGTTTAAACAATCAACACTACAATTCCTGCCCAATACTCAACATTTTATGTCAGCAGCAAAATTCAAAGTATTAAGATTAATCAAGGGCAAACTAACAACATATGAAGGCAAGTTCCAATAGTCATGTCAATACATTCCCTGCAGCAGCACATTTGCAAATCAAAATTTATATGCTCAAAACTATCACCAACAGTCAACCAAACAAAGTTCACAAAAAATTCAATAGCAGCAGTAAAGTTCAGCATTCAAATTTAGCATTCAACAGCTATTTCAAATTTAGCATTTAGCAGCTATTACTCTCCCTTTTGTCATCAAGGGTGGAGCATAGTCAAGATCAAGAAAAACAGCACCATAAATCCTGCAAGAAAGTGTTAGAACATATCCCAAAATATCAAAGAAATTTAAAAGTAAATGCATCAGTTGTTAAGGTATTACAGTCATCCAAAAATAACAAACAGAAGATCCAAAGTTTCAAAAGATACAGTTTTTATGAGACAAAAAGAGAGCAAACAGCAGCAGCGTTATGAGACAATCTTAGGCATCTGAGCCATTTTCTTCCGAGTCAGCTTCCTCATCAACATCAGTGGCAGGGTCTTCATCCTTTTGAAGGTTATCAATGAACGTCATGAACACAGCCACCCTATCTCTTGATTTTCGAAGAAAATTCTCATGCTTACTTGCTAACTTCCTTTGTTCCTTACTCATGGCAATCATGTGATTGGATTGGGAGACAAACTCCTGGACTACATCTTTGACAACATTCAGCAGAGCAGATTTTTGTCTAGTTGAGATGGAAGTGCACTCGGTGGAAGGAGGAGGAGATTCCTCAGGAATGAATTCTTCATCATCATCATCTAGAACTACGCTCTCAGATCGAGTAGGTCCTTTTTGCTGTTTCACTGCACCACCTCCCTTTAGATATGAATGTCTATTTTTATAATCCTCATTGGACAAGTAAACACCAAAATGCTTAAATATACAAGTTAGAAACATACCATAAGGAAGTGCTTTGTCTTTCTCACTTCTAACAGAGTTAAACATGTATCTAACCATCAAATAAGTAAATAAAATTTCTGTTTTGGTGAGCAGGGCATATAAAACAAGAGTGTCAGTGTAAAAAATCCTTTGATATGAACCACTTTGAGGAAGTATGATGTGGTTGACAATTCGGTGCAACTGAGCACGTTTATATCCTAGGGCTTTATGAGTGGGTGTAATGCCATCAATTAAGGAAACATGTTCACAAATGTGTGCCAATGCATCATTGTAAGAAATACCAACTCCTTCATCCCACTTAACTGAAGTATAAGCACAAGGCCCAACATCAGTATACTTCAATGCATCACTGATTGTTTCATTATTCAAGACAATGTCTCGGCCTTTAACATAAGAGTGAACAGTCCCCTCATGATATGTCAGGTTTGCATAAAACTCTTGGACCAACAGAGGATAAACAGGTTTTTTGATGTTAAAGAAATGATTCCAGTCCAAAAACTCCAGATTTTCAACAAAAGAAAAACCTTTCTTTTTCAGGTTTGGCAAATCAGCAAGAAAAGATGGACACAGGGTACGGTACTTAACAACTCTTTCAAAAAAGTCATTGTTCATGGCAAACCTAAATCTATATAGATTATAGTTGGAGTGTGATGTCATGAAATGGGATTTATGAGCAAAAGTTCTCTAACAGATTTGAGAGGGAGATGAGTTTTACCTCGTTGAGAACGTAATGGAACAGACCTTGACTTAGGTTGTGTGCGCTCAGAGGTAGGTTCAGGCACTGCTGGTCGCTTCCCTTTCGACATGCCAGGCTTCGACGACCCAAATTGGATGGTGTTTCCTTCGGAGGTGGAGGGTTTGGCGTCAACTTGGCTGAAGAAGGGAACCTTGAAAGGTTCTTAGTGAGAGCCATGTGATCGGTTCGTGGAGGAGAAGTAGGAGGAGAAGGTGAGGGAGTGAGTGTTTGGTCTTGAGAGCGGGTTGAGGGTCTTGGATTTGCAGGAAGCTTATGAATCTTTTCACGCTGTGGCCTTTTTGCAATAACTTTCTTCCTCATTTGGTTGGTTTCAGATTTTTGAGGGAAGAGAAGCAGTAAAGATAGTGGGGAGAAACTGAAAGGTTTGAGGAGGAGTTATGGAGGGAAGAGAAGGAGTGTTGGTAACCGTACCCAAAAGAAACTTTCACAAACCATGCAACTGCATCACCTTCTAATTTGACTTGAAAAGACTTGACATCATAAAGAGAAAGATTTTATTTGATTTAAAAATAAAACAGGAAATTAATTTTAAATTTTGAAAAACCTTTTGGACCAAAAAAGTTAAATTAGCCTGAAATTCCTTTTGGACAAAAAGAAAACTTGAGCACACAAGCCAACAAAAAACAAACTACAAAAAAATATGTAGCATCCATGTTGGGCCAGAGATGGTTGGATTTAAGGAAACATAATGGACCACTCCAGATCTGATATTTGAGGTTAGCTCAGATTAATTTTCACGTGCAACAAGCCCAGAACACGCTGATTGAAGGGAACGTTCTTCACCTACCTAGAATTGTCTCATACCTGTTTATGAGACAAAAATTCCAACAAACACATCAGCAACTTTCAAATAAAGAATCACAACTTAAAATTCCTAGACTAGTCCTAAGCATACAGAATCTGTCCTCAGCTAGTGGTTTTGTGAAAATATCTGCTAATTGCTCCTCTAATTTAACAAATTGAATACAAATGTCCCCTTTTTGAACATGTTCTCTTATTGAGTGAGATTTCACTTCAATATGTTTAGTCTGAGAGCGCAAAACTGGATTTTTAGAAATATTAATGGCACTCATATTATCACACAACAAGCGAATATTTTTAGCACTTAATTTGTAATCAGAAAGCTATGTTTTTAACCACATAAGCTGAGAACAACAAGAAGAAGCAGCTATATACTTAGCCTCTGCAGTGGATAAAGCTACTGTTGGCTGCTTCTTGCTTGACCAAACATTCAAGGACTTTCCAAGAAAGCAACATAAGCCTGAAGTGCTCCTTCTATCAACTCTATCACCAGCAAAATCTGTATCACAATAACCAACTACAGAAAAATCATCAATCTTAGGATACCACAGACCAAAATTGGATGTGCCATGGACATATCTAATGATCCTCTTAACTGCGGAAAGATGGGACTCTTTTGGTTTGGATTGAAATCTTGAACACATTCCAACACTTTGCACAATATCGGGTCTAGAGGAAGTTAAATACATAAGATAGCCAATCATTTCTCTATACCTAGTCTCATCCACATCTTTCTCAGTTTCTCCCTTATCTAATTTTGAATTAGGGTGCATGGGGGTTCCCACGGGTTTGGCATTTTTCATACCAAATTTCTTAACTAGTTCTTTGGCATACTTTTCTTGATGAATGAAAATACCATTTTTAGTTTGTTTAATTTGCAGCCCAAGAAAAAAATTAAGTTCACCCAGCATACTCATGTCAAATTCACTTGTCATGATTTTCCCAAATTCAGAACAAAGGGATTCATGGCTGGTCCAAAAATAATGTCATCAACATATATTTGGACTAGAATGAAAGAATCATTAAAATTCTTGATAAATAGAGTTGTGTCTGTGGTGCCTCTTTGAAAACCATTTTTCAAAAGAAAAGAGCTAAGTCTCTCATACCAAGCTCTAGGAGCTTGTCTCAAACCATAGAGAGCTTTTGATAATTTGAAAACATGGTTAGAAAGGTCTTTATGTTCAAAACCAGGTGGCTGCTCCACATACACTTCTCTATCTATCACACCATTCAAAAATGCACATTTCACATCCATTTGATATAATTTAAAACCACAAAAGGCAGCATAGGCTAAGAGAAGTCTTATGGCTTCCATTCAGGCAACATGGGAAAAGGATTCATCAAAGTCTATTCCTTCTTCTTGGTCATATCCTTGTGTCACTAGCCTTGCTTTGTTTCTTGCAATGCTACCATCCTCTCCTAACTTGTTCCGAAATATCCACTTAGTGCCGGTCACTTTCTTTTCATTCGGCCTTGGAACCAATGTCCACACTTGGTTCTTCTCAAACTCAAGAAGCTCATCCTCCATTGCTTTTACCCAAGAAGGGTCACTAAGGGCTTCATTAACATTTTGAGGCTCCATTTATGAGAGAAGAACAATGTTTGATCCTTCATTTGCCTTTTTTGTTGAAGACCGAGTTTTAACTCCATGAGAAATGTCCCCAATGACAAATTCCTCTGGATAATTCTTCAAGAATCTCCATTCATGAGGTCTGGCAGACTTGGAGGCAGATTCATGTACCAAGGGATTCTGGGTACTGCTGGTTTCAGGATCTCCTTCAGATTCATGAGACAAAACAGAATTGTCTCTTAAATTTTCAGCAGCTGCTATTTTTGGTTCAGGTTGACCAGAAGTTTCATTTTTATGATTTTGTGCAGTCTCATTGTCCTTTTGAGCTTGATTCCCTGCATCACAGTCTTCCAAAACACTTTGCACCAAGTTAGTATCACAAAATGTAACATGTATGGACTCCTCAATTATTCTAGCATCTTGATGATAAACTCTATATGCTTTACTAGTTGTAGAATATCCTACAAATAAACATTGATATGCCTTTGGATCAAATTCTCCCAAATTGTCTTTGTTATTTAGAACAAAACATTTACATCCAAAGATATGCAAGTAGTCCAAGTTTGGTGGGTATCCTTTCCAAAGTTCATAAGGGGTTTTCTTCAAAAATTTTCTTGTGATAGTTCTATTTAAAATGTGGCAAGCTGTGTTAACCGCTTCAGCCCAAAGGAATTTTGGAACATTGCTCTCACAAAGCATAGCTCTTGTCATTTTTTTAATACTTCTATTTCTTCTTTCCACAACACCATTTTGTTGTGGTGTTCTTGGACAAGAGAAGTTGTGAGATATTCCAAATTCCTCACAAAAGAATTCAAATAAATTGTTTTCAAATTCGGTTCCATGATCACTTCTTATAGAAGATATCTTTAAATCCTTTTCATTTTGAATTTTCTTGCAAAAGATTTCAAAGGCCGAAAAAGCTTCATTTTTGTGTGCAAGAAATAAAACCCAACCAAACCTAGAATAGTCATCCCCAATCACTAAACCATAATGTTTACCACCTAGGCTTTGAGTTCTTGTTAGACCAAATAAATCAATGTGTAGCAACTCAAGTGGCCTTTTAGTAGAGATGTCTTCCTTTGGTTTAAATGAACTTTTTGTTTGTTTTTCCATTTGGCAAGCATCACAAGTGATGTCTTTGTCAAACCTTATCAAAGGAAGACCTCTTACTAACCCTTTCTTTACAAGTTTGTTTATTTTAAACATACTTGCATGGCTCAATCTTTTGTGCCATAGCCATTTTTCAGATTCTTTAGAATGAAAGCAAGCTACATTTTGATCCTTTAGTTCATTAAGGGTAAGTCCATACACATTATTAAAACGCTTGGCAACAAAAAGCACTTCATTAGTCTTTTCACTTACAACACAGCACTCAAGTCTTTCGAAAGTCACTAAATATCCTAAATCACATAGCTGACTTATACTCAAAAGATTGTGCTTCAACCCACATACCAAAAATACATCATCAATGAAAGTAGAGTGTTCATTACCTACTTTTCCAACAACAATTATTTTACCTTTACCATCATCTCCAAAGGTCACAAAATCTCCATCATACTTGTTTAGTTTGATGAAGTAAGTTGACCTTCCAGTCATGTGCCTTGAGCATCCACTATCTAAGTACCACATATCCTTTTTGTTCTTGGATGCTAGGCAAATCTGCATGAGAAACTTCAAATAACTTTAGGTATCCAAATTAACTTGGATCGTTTGAAGTTAATCCATCTTGGTTGCCCAAGTGCATTGAAATCACACACAACATTGTAAATTTGGTTTCCAACAATTCTTTTTTTTAATGAAGCATTGTGAATATGAATGACCAAATTTTTTACAATTAAAACAATGATTTCTTGATACATGTTGCTAAAATTGAGATGAGCTACCATGCTGGAAATGATTAAATGGTTGAAATTTTCTGGTTTTTGGAAGATGTGCATTTCTTTTGACAAACTGATTTTTGTTATAATTATTCCTCTTTGCAAATGCATTTTCACCAGAATTTTTGAAAACTTTTGAACTTTTCGAAAATGAGGTTTTGTTGTAAAATGGTGGTTTCTTGAAAGCTACCTCATTTTTCGAGTTGAACCCCAAACCTGGCCTATTTGAAGTAGGTTCGATTCTTGGTGAAGGCTCAGTTTCGCTTGTGTAAACTTCATCAAATTTCTCCTCAAGTGTGGGAATATATCCAATACCAGATTTGTTGGATGAGGATTTAGTATTTGATAAAGGAGCCACAAATTTTATAGAGGAATAATTAGAAACTGCACTTTCCTTGGTTATATAACCCAATCCAGATTTTTCAAACAATGGTCTTTGGCTTGCAAGTAATTTGTCCAAGTTACTAGAGCTTTGCGCAAATTTTGCTAAGTCAGCATTCAACCTTTTAATCATATCATTTAATCTTTCATTTTCAGCAATTAACTCTTGAGAAGGATCCACAATGTGCTTTCCTTTCAATTTTTCAAGTTCAGATTTTAGATCTGTTTTCTTTAATAATGTCCAAAGCACATTCAGTTTCCTTCACTTTTTCTTTTAAGAAATCATTTTCAGCTTTTAACACATCCTTTTCAGATCTACACTTATTGTATTTATCTAGCAGTTTTGAGGTGTTTAGAGTGACATCATCAATAATGGCATGTAAATCATCTATAGACAAGTCATAGTAATTTACCTCATCAAGATTATTGTTTCCAGTCATGAAGCAGTCTTTGTCTTTGCCTTCAGAATCTTATGTTTCGTTTGAGCCGTTCTCAAGATCCTCCCAAGCTGCCATGAGCACTATTTTCCTTTCTTTCTTTCTTTGCCTTGTCCTCCTTCTTGAACTTTGGACAGTTTAGCTTGAAATGTCCAGCCTCCTTGCAATGATGACACGTCACTTTGCTCAAGTCCATCTTCTGTTCCTTTGAGCTTGAACCCTTGTACTTGCCCTTGTTCTTCATCATCCTTCTAAATCTCTTAACAAAAAATAGAAGCTCATCATCTGAAATACCATCACTAGACTCACTTTTTTTTGTTCTATGTTTGACTTGAGGGCTATTCCCTTTTTCTTTGAATCCGGGTTTGTGTGTGTGGTTTCATAGGCAAGGAGTTTTCCTCTCAGATCATCATAGGTTATAGGGCTTAGGTTGTTGCTCTCGGTTAGGACAGTGGTAGCGGTTTCCCAATCTTTTGTGAGGTTTCTAAGGAGTTTTCTCACTAGGATTTGTTCTGTGTAGTTTATACCCATAGCATCAAGGTTGTTGATTATGATTGAGAATCTCTCAAACACTTCATCAATGCTTTCTCCATCCTTCATGTTAAACATCTCGTACTCTTTTCGCAGTATATCAATCCTTGTTTTCTTGACTTGTTTAGTGCCTTCGTGTGTAACCTAGAGTTTTTCCCAGATTTCTTTGGCTGTCTTGCATCTAGACACCTTTCGGTACTCTTCAAAGCTGATAGCACAGTGAAGAAGGTTGATGGATTTAGCATTCAGCTCCATCTTCTTCTTATCGTCTTCATTCCATTCAACTTCTTCTTTTGGAGTCACCATTCCATCAGCACTTATTTTTGTTGGGATCTTAGGACCGCTTACAATAATCTTCCAAATGTTGTAGTCAATAGATTGGATGAAGATCCTTATCCTCTCTTTCCAATAGGCATAGTTCTTCCCGTTGAAGAAAGGAGGCCTGTTGTTTGACTGGCCTTCAGTGAGGGTGTAGGCAACTGTGGTTGTACCCAAGTTGTTCGTCATTGGATCTTTGCTCCAAGCGGTTAAGCTTGATTCTTGAGACCTTAGCTCTTAATACCAATTGAAGGTTGTAGTAAGCTTAGAGAAGGGGGGTTGAATCTATGTCTTTCTTTAATTTACTATGTTAACTCTTTCAAAGCAAACTTTCAATTCTGACTCTGTTTGAACTCGGCAGCGGAAATTTATGAGACAATTTATTTTTGTCTCATGAATATCAGAAAACACAACTGAGCAGAGAAGAGAAAAGCTAACACCATCATGTATCCTGGTTCGGTTGCCTTGTGCTATGCAACCTACGTCCAGTCTCCACCACAACAGTGGTGAAATTTTCACTATAGTTAAAGTATTACATACATCAATTTCACAGGATTGACACAATCCTTTTACATTCAAGTTCTAACCTAAAAGACATTGGCTATGCTAATACCTAACTCTTCACTCTTAGTGCTCACCCAACTAAGAAAGGGGTACCTCACTGGTACTTGATACAAGACACAAACTTACTTAAAGAAATCTGAAAATAACTCTAGACTTTTCTCCCAAGTGTATCACTCAGCCTCTTTCCACTTATTGGCTTTTACTTGAGCTCTCTCAATATGCCTTTTCACTCAAAAAATTACAGAAAGATAAATATTGAAAAGTAAAATACAATCTGTAAAACATGAAGGAGATTAACTTCTTCAACAACCTCTTTGCTATGTGATAAACCAGATTTGCATGTCTTTGATTCAGTTCTTTATTTTTAGCAGAATGCTTCTTTGAAAGAAAGCACTGTCCAAGTAGAGAAACTTCTTTAGAGAACTCTTCACAGAACGCAACTCACCAAACTCTGGTTCTCTCTCCTTACTTCTGAATGATGAAAGATCTTCTTTTATCTCCTTGCATATTGCTGGGTTCCTCTTCCTAGGTCAACTTCTTGAGCTTTGTGCTTCACCAACCCAACCGTTCACTTTCTCCCATTTTTTACTCAAATTAGGGACTTTACTTCTAACCTTCTCTTGTTGACCGAAAACCATAGGAAAGCATAAAATAGATATCCTCAATGGTAAACCCAGATCTTGGCCATTGAGAAGCTACTTGGTCTCCAAGACTCACTTGTGACCGTAGATACATAGCAGTGGGAGCAGAAATCAACTTTTCCATGAATCCTATTTTCGGACTAGCAGAGAGTTGGGAAGAAGAGAAGAAAATGAGATGCACGTAGATGGAAATAAAATCACATTTAGCTTCTGGCCTCTTCTTGATATGGATTGATGTGGCTGATTGGACTTCTACCATTTGCTTAACTTTTCTCTTTCTTGCTTCTTTGGTGAATAGCTTAGGGAAGAAGCTCTCTCTTTCTTCTGTGATTTCTCATCAAGAAAGGAAAAAGTGTACGTTGATTTGGTGAAAGCAAATGAGAGGGAATTGCTTGCTAAATTCAAGTCGGGCTTAGATCGGATCTTGATTTGCTTGGCCTGTCTGATTTCTTTCTTTATTTTTCTTTGGGCTTCTGTTTATGTTATAGCCCACCAGCCTTATTTATATTTTTCTTATTCACTTGGGTTGCTGTTTTATATATGTTTTGGCCTGCAACACTAAACCAACATAATCAACACTAATTAGGTAATTAGCTCAATAAACCAATGTTTTTCATCATCAATTATATTAGTTAATTTCTAACTCAACAGTTATCTATTTTATTTATTTACAGTCAGCATTAGATTTGATATAGTTATCGCAAATATCTATAATTATAGCAATTTATATCTACTTCGCATATAGCAATAGTATTATATATATTTATATATCTCCTTTTTTAGCTCTTTTCTAAAAATATTGGTATATAATTAATGTAGATAACATATATACTTAGCAAGTACCTCTATTGAATTAATTATAAAGGTTAATAAAAGATAATGCATATTTTTTTCCTAATTGTAGCAAGTAACTCCATTAAAAATATTGGCTAATTATTACCATGTACAATTAGTGTGTGTATGTGTGTGTGTATATATATATATACCAAGTAGTCGTGAATTATTACAATTATTTATCATCTAGAAAATTCGTACCTCAGACATAGTTCTTTTTTTTATTATTTTTTTCATACCTAATGGCTGCTAACTACGATTCTATCAACAGTATTACCTAACAATGAAAAAGTTTGGAAAATAAAAGCAAAGATTATAAGGTTATGGAAAGTCCCATCCAAATTTGACAAGAGCAAGACGGCTTACCTAGAAATGGTTATCATGGATGATAAGGTAAGTTGACTATTTTCCATGATTTTTTCAAGTGATGCTAGATCCAGTTTATAAATATTTTTTGGTTCATATTTTAAGTTTATTTGCTAAGTAAACCTTTGCACGAATCAAAGACAATGCGATTTAATAGAGTTATAAGTGCTAATAGCCTTTATATTTAATTTGTTTTACAGTATGATAAAATTCATTGTTCAATCAAGAATTATTTGGCAAAGATGTTTGAGAATGATCTGATCGAGGGGAAGGTTTATGTCTTGTCAAATTTTCTGATTGAGGAATCAAGCGGAATTTATCTTCCGACTGCACACGTGTGTAGAATAACTTTTAAGAAGGAGTCACGTATAGTCCATACAGTCGATGATCGTAAAATTTCTGACAATCATTTTAATTTTCTTGCTCATGATGATATATTGAGACAAACAAATAAAAAATCTAACTTATTTGCTACATAGTTAATTTGTATTATTATTATTGTGTTATTCATTTATTTGTCCTTAATTTCATGCTTTTAATTCATTTTTTTTAATTAGATGTTATTGGACTCTTGACTGAAAAAGGAGAACTTATATCATGGTCAAAAATAGGAAAAAGTGACCATTACATTGTGGTCAATCTCCATGATTTGCAGTACGTGAAGTTTTACAATTTCACAAATAGAATTTGTTTTGTAACAATTATAAATTCATATGCAAAATCTTTTATTCTTTTGTTATATATTACTACTTATTTCTCTTAATTTTCGCTTTTATTTAGAATTGAGGAAAAAATAAGATGCACACCATGGGATGAATTTGCAACTCAATTACTCAATCATCTACGTGATCACCAAGCAACTGAATACATACTTATTCTCCAATTTGCAAAAGTTAACAAGGGCATTGGTAAGTATATTGATTTAACCTTTTATTCAACATATTTATTTATATTATATTTGTAATCATATTATATTTATTTTTACGAATATATCTTTTTAAAAGATACTATTAACATTAACATATGATGTATTAAATAAATATATTAAAAATAACTATAACCTATAAAAAAAATAAAAATTAAAACCTAAATAGATATTAAAAAAAATACATCCATAGAACTTATTTTCTCTTTTTTTGATACGGGACACAATCCAAATAAACTCCATTTAGCCAAAAATCTTCCTAACCCTCCCAATTATTTTGACTTATTCTGAGTTTCTAACAAAGTTTGTTTGGAATGGAGAGCATCATACTTGGACTCATAGAAAGCAAGGGTATGCCATAGGAAGGATATCTTATATGCCACCAATGAATAAAAAATATTACTATCTAAGGCTACTTTTGAACATTCAAAAGAGATGCACGAGTTTCAGTGATCTAAGAATAGTTGATGGTGTAGTTTATAACTCCTTCAAAAATACATGCTATGCTCTAGAACTGTTGCAGGATGATAGAAAATTCATTAATACAATCTCTGAAGCAGGAACATGGCACTCTGCAACTTTTTTAAAGAGACTTTTTGTTGTTCTATTAACATCAAATAACATGAGTAGACCAGAGTTTGTTTGACAAAAAATTTGAAATTTTCTCTCTGATGACGTACGATACTAACAAAGAAGATTACTGCAAATGAAAGGTAATTATAATCTATTACGAATTTTTTTTTCATTGTAGAATTCAATTTAGCCTGTAATTATAACAAAAACATTGGATAATGAATGTTGAGAGTGATTCTCTAGAACAAAATGCCTTTTTTGGAACTAAAATTATCGTATATATGGCAAAATTGTTTGTTAGTGTTCATCCTCTTAATACATATTTTGATTCATTGTCGTAAATCGTATCTACTGTATCTAAGAAATCATAACTAACTCGAAATACGTTGAGTACTTGCATTTGCATCGGTTTTTTCTGTACTTTTTTTTATGTATTATAATGATTTTGATATCTATGTTAATCACAACAATAATTTTTAAAAGGATATGTTACAAATGAAGTATTTTTAGACCAAAAACAATTAGTGTTATTTATTATTCAACAATGCATTTCAGATTTTTTTATTAGAGACTTATTTAATAAATTTTCAAATAATTATGTCATTTTAAATTGAAAAAATATAGATTTGATGATGTCAAAAGTCTAAATAAAAGATATTGCACTTGCAAAAATTGAAGATTTGCTTCAGTCAAATGGCAGGTCATTGAAAGAATATTGTGGAATACCATATCTTCCAGAAAATTTGGTGTCCAGCTTAGAAGACATAATTATAATGGAAGAGTTGAACTTTGATATTAATGCTCTTGCGAGTGAACAAATATGAAGAATTAATAGAAGACTGAATTATATCTTGCCTTGAGCCTCTGGGAATCACAGGTAAAATTTGTCTAAAGTCTCCTCTGAGGACAATAACTTTACCTCCAAATTGCAAATGAGCATTATATGAATCTGAGCACCTCAAGATGTCTCTGAGATATTTGTCTAAAGTTTCGTAACAATACTTACTTATTATTAGAGCTTCATCCCATATGATTAATTTGGCCTTAGTTATTAACCTTGCAAGAGGACTTCCCTATTTAATGTTACACAAAGAATCTTCATTTATGGTCAAAAAAATTTTAAACCTTGAATGTGCAGTTTTTCCATTAGGCAACAGAAGTGCAGCAATCCCACTTGAAGCAACATTTAACAATATATTATAAAAAAATTTGATTATGAAAAATTTAAAAGAAGAACATTTAAACAAAGCACTAATCTTTGAAATTGCATTTTCAAGGATGACATAATTTTTTGAAAACTAAACCTAAATTGAAAAAACTCAATCTCATTATATGCTCCACTTCGAAGATTTTATGGCTGACGTAGAAAGCATAGAGGAGATAAAATTTGAACTTGGCCTATAAATTTTCTTAGAAGCAATTGCTCTATAAAAAAGCGAGCTCCTCCTAAGAAAAAAACTAATTTTACCCCCATTTCATTGGGTTGGTCATAATATATGAATAGATCCAACCATCCTTTAGTCAAATAGAGTTCATTGTCCTTTTGTTAAACTCTTACATCCATGTAATTAGAACCCGAATCAGTGAATACAACTTGATGTGGTATTTGATGGATGTGGTACATTGTAAACGATTGCGACAAAAGAGAATCGCACTATAAGGTTAGATGAAAAAAATAAGCATGAGTAAGAACAATAATCAAATTATCAAAAGAATAATAAAATGGGTATATCAATAAAATATCATAAAAAATTATAACTTGTACCTTAGAAGAATAGTTTTCAATAGAAAACAAAAAATACATCCATATTCTATGAAGTTGTTAATGAAGAATAATATATTAAAAAATTAAATAAAATATTTTACTTCTAAAACTTAGACTCATAAAACTTATATTAGTGTATGTATCCGTGCTATGCACGAAAAATATTTAATATTTTATTTATATTTGAGATATTTTTTAAAAATATATATTTTAATATATTTAATTTTAAATTAAGCTCCATTTATTTCTTCTTTATTCATGTGAATACCAAACAATAATATATATCAAAGAAATTCATAAAATAATTGGATTAATTGAAAAAAAGGCATAATATGCAATAAATTAATGTCTTACTTTTTATGAAAAATGTGCGTACATATTTTTTTTGTCTTTAATATTGATCGTTGCACATTTAATTTATAGGTTGTATCTCTATTCCTGTATCAAATAAAATTTAAATATTATTTATATAAAATTTTCTATCCAACTAAAAAAAATAGAAATGAAAAACACAACAACAAAGAGATACTATTTGATTATACTGTACCTGATCATTTCTATTTATCAAAGACTTCTCTATACTTAACTTTAATCGTACAATTTTCAAAGATCTCTCATGATTCTGAATTAAAACCTTTATCCCTTGCTTGCTCTTAACTCTTGAAAATGTTACATATAACTGTCCATGCATAAAAATCAATCTCGATAAGTATAGATCCACAGTTTTTAGCATATGTCATTGAGTCTTGTTGATTATCATACCAAAAGACACTATCAATGGAAATTATTTTCTCTGAAACTTGATTGGAATGTTATCATTATTTGGAACCATAATAATCCTTGAGATTAATGCAATTCCTCCTATTTTGATCTCTGTTAGTATTTTGCATTCAACCAAGTGATTTTCAAATCTCCTAACCTGTAGTCGTGTACCATTATATAAGTCATCTGATTAGTCTATGTTCTTAAGTAACATCACCGGAACACCAATATAAATTACAAAATAATATATTATTTAGAATTTATAGTTATGTATGTATGGCTAAAAATACTATAGAAAAGAAATAAATACTTATAGTCAAAACTCTTAAGCTTTCTAAATTTTAATATAATAATAGACTGTCTATTTAGATAATTTTGCATGTATTCAATAAATTATTTTGTGAAATTTTCTGACAATGTGCATCTCAATTTAGGTCCATTTTTATATCATATGAAGACAAAATAGTTAAAAACATAATAACGATTAGAAATATAACAAACAAACTTAATAAAACTATCACAATTATTTTAATTTATCCCATCTCATCAAGTTCTAATACAATAAAAGAAAAATGACTTATAAATTTATTAGAGATCTCTAAATGTTAGTATAAATTAATGAAATCTCTATAAAATTCAATTATTAGATTACACATCATACACAAATCACAAAATGCTAAAACATAAATTATACCCTAATCTAACCTTATTATTTATTCTAGTGGTAACAAACTTTATCCACTATCAATTCCATTTTTTTTCAAATCAACCTAATTGTTGTATGATTATTTAGTTATCACTAGACATACGTCATGTTTATCATTTTTGTTATTTGTGTATGATGTGTGAACTAATCGAATTTAGTAGAGATTACATTAATTTATACAATAAAAAATATTATACTTAATAAAAAAAATGTAGGTAAAATATTATGTATTTATAAATAAGTTTTTTGGTTGTTGGCCACACAATAGTCTCAAGCAAAAAATTTGATTAAACATAACAAATACGTTTAATAATATCATGTCTCTTGTTAAACTATTATAGGACCGGTACAACAATTTAATGTAAATTGTGATAGGATGAAAAGATTTACTTATTTAAATTTAAAACACTTCACAAAATTAACAAATAATAAATAAATAAATTTTATAAATATTTTATTTTAATTCAAAATAATGCATTCTTATGAGTAATTAATGTTTGAGTAATTCTTCGCATACAAGCGATTAAGGCTTGTAAGCCTTACAAGTTCAATTAAAACTAACGCTCAAAACACGCTTTCAACCATTCTTCTTCCTCTTCGTCTTCTCCTTCTTTTCTTTCGTTTCTTGCCTTCTCTTTCTCCTTCTTCTTCTTCTTCTTGCTACACGTTCTTCTTCCTCTTACTCTTCTTCTCCTTTTCTTTCGTTTCTGCACGTTCTTCTTTCTCTTACTCTTCTTCTTCTCCTTTTCTTTCGTTTCTGCACGTTCTTCTTCATCGTCTTCCTCTTCTTCTTCATTTACATTCTTTTCTCTCTGTTTTATCTTTTTTTTTTTCGATTTTTCATGGTGAAATCGTTTTTGAAGAAGAAGAAGCAGTAGAAGATGAGGAGGAGAAAGAGAAAGAGTTCTGAATTATGCATAAGATGTATTTTAACGAATTTTGGGTGTATTTCTTTAAATCCTTTGGGTATATTTTCTGTAATCCTTTGGGTGTATTTTCTATAATCGTTTGGGTGAATTCCTGTAATTCTTTGGATGTATTTCTATAATCATTTTGGGTGTACTTCTGTAATCGTTTGGGTGTATTTCTGAAGTTCCATTATCTTCAAAAGAATTACAGAAATACACCCAAAGGATTACGAAAAATACACCCAAAGTATTTAAAAAATACACCCAAAATTCGTTTTCTCTTTCTCTTCATCTTCTGTTGCTTCTTCTTCTTCAAAACGATTTCAAAGCTTGATTTCAGAAACCATAAAAATCGAAAAAAAAAAACGAAAAAGAAGAAGAGGAAGAGAAAGAGGAAGAGGAAGAGAAGAAGAAGAGAAGAAGACGAAGTGGAAGAGGAAGAGGAAGAAGAAGAACCGTTCTGAGTGTAGCACTTTGAAAACAGGAAACATTGAATAATGCATTAAAAGGCCTAGTAACTTGTAAGACTTGTATGTGTAGCACTCCTCTTAATGTTTATACCATTTAAAATTCTTGAGAAAATAAACTCCATTCATGATAAAATTATAATAAAATTACTCTCATTTATAGAATAGAATGGTAACTTTTGTATAAAAAAATCTTGTCCAAATAAAATAATCATCCTCAATTGCAATGAAAATAATTGACAATACATCATAGGACATATTGATTAAAAAATTCTCGGCACCAATTTTTCCCATCTCCAACTTGAATTACAAATGGAAGTAGAACAAATAATTAGAAATTCACAATTTAAATAAGAATCATTTATATATTTACCTAATGATCAAAATATATAATATTTATAGACCAATAATTAGAAATTCACAATTCAAATAAGAATCATTTATATATTTACCTAATGATCAAAATATATAATATTTATTGACCATGAAGAAGCTCAAAATTTTCAAAGTTGACAATTAGCAGCTAGTAAAACTTGTCGATGTTCAATTTTAGGGTCATTTATTTTATTGAAACAACACAGAAGTACAGAACATTGTCAATTGATATTCTGAAAGAAAATTTTGAAGCACTTCCAGTCTAAAACCACCATTCACAAATCGAAAATTATATTAATGGAGCTAAGTTAATGATAGAAGCTAGAACACTAACAAATTCCATAATATCTGTAAACAGTGCTCATCAGATGTCAGTTATGTCTATCATTGTGCTAATACACACTCAGTTATGTCTATCATTGTGCTAATACACACTGCACTATTTCATGAGTATTGAAATTATATAACATCCGAGTTTTCCTTCGTGAAGAAACCATAAACACACAAATAGAACATGAACCTAAATTCAGATTCCACAACTTAGGCCTGAGAAGTACCAGCATCCTGAATAAATACATTAAAAGAGAATCTACATTAACTCCAATGCAAATAATCAATGAAAAAAATAGACTACCGCAACCACATGAAATATAAGGAGAAATGTTTAAATACAATACTCAATCAAAACTATGAAATACTTGAAGCCAATTATCAATATATATACAAGGAACATGAAGCTAAAATCAAATGAAATATCTTCATCTTGACAAAAAAAAAAAATTAGATACAATATCATTAATAGTTTTGATGATTTATGATAGGCAGTAGCTATGATTACTCATGCAAGGAACTTAACAATCATAGATATATGATAAAGTAATCACAAAGCAAAACCATACTATCAAAGTAAAAATGTATCCACACACACAAACAACAAAGTCATAATTAGAATAAACAAATTAAAATGCCAAGATACACCCAAAATATGGATAAATGATGATGGTACCTGCGCATTACCAATCACACAGAACTGGACTTTGATATAATCATTGAATGTTTTCCATACTTTGCTGTAAAAGGTTTGAGGTGCATCATCACCAGAGCGTGCATTGAAAGTAATGTAAAACATAAGGCCAGCAACAGCACCAGCATTAACGCTGACAAGCTTATCAAACTCAAAATTCACCTTCTACATAGTAATAACAACAATAAAAATAATCATTAGTGAATGAGATTATAGACATAAATAAAACACAATAAAGCAAAAACCATCATAGACACAACATTTTTGCGATTGTAGATTCGCAAGCTTTTCTGAATCATATCCTTCACAAGTTTCTGCCTATACTTATCAGTCATCGAATAGGGTCCAACTCCGCCACACAATCTACCTCCATAGTCAGGAACAATGAATCCCTGTAAACAACATAAAGATAAAAAACCCTAAAGAGTTAAATTATGAGATTATCAAAAAAAAAAAGCGTGTGGTGAATTTAAAAGAACCTGACTGCGGAAGAACTGTCTATAATATTCATGAATTTGTTCATCAGTGAGTTTCTCATCAGGCGGACGGTGTACAGTAGAAGTTTCTTTCACCGTTTTCTTCGGTTTACCATCCCCATCATCCCTACCTCTTTTAGCTCCGACAGAAGCCTTACTAGTCGGACGGTGTACAGTAGAAGTTTCTTTCACCGTTTTCTTCTGTTTACCATCCACATCATCCCTACCTCTTCTAGGTCCGACAGGAGCCATATCTCTCTCTAACTGTCAATTTCAGAATCAATCAATAAATAATAACGAAACAGGATAGAAGCACACGGAGTTTCAATTCAATGATGCACAAAATCAAACGTGTGAATCGGAGAAGAGAAGGCGGAGTACTTACGACAATCACCGGAGCGTATGATATGAACAAAGAGGTCGACGATTCTGATTCTGGTGAATTGGGGTTAGGGTTTTTATTAATTCTGATTCTGTTTATTGGGCTTAAGGCTTATACGTTAGCCTTTTTATTGGGCTGCTTGTTGGGTTTATTTTCATGATTTTTACTACTAGGTAGATGTTCTTGTAGGTTTATAATTGGTTCCGTTGTCCGGCGGCGCAGGAAGAGTGGGAACAAATCACTTCGTTCAGGCCTGGCGATAAGCGCGAAGCTTCATTGAAACTCGACGCGAAGTTTCAATGTCGGCAGGTTCGGACTTCAAGCGACAACGGTGATGCAGGATTCGACGGCGTGGTGGACGAAAACAGAGGCGCATGCGACGGCGGCAGGGAAGGCAAGTACCACGACACAGGCGTGGGCGAGGTTGCGGTCGACGATAGTGACGCAGGCGACGACAACGTGGCAGGCGAAGGCAATGAAATGGACGACGGTGGGGATAGGGGCAGTACCGCAGTAGCGCTTCACAAAGAGAAGAAGATCGCACCTTGAATCGCATGCTTCATAGACAAATCCGTGTGTTTTATAATCCGGGTCCGGTTGGATTTGGAGCTTCGCTCTCTTTGGATCTGGGCCGGCTTGGCGGTCCGGGTCTTGACAAAAAACAATTTGGTTCTGTTTCATTTTATTTAATATTTATAGCAACAAAAATTTGGTATATTCTTATATTAATGTATCTTTGATATATATAGTATTTAATTTTAACTGCAATAGTTAAAAGAGAAATAGTAATATACATATAAATTTAGTTAACATGTCTTCAAATTACGTACCAAAAAAATTGTATAAAAATATAAATTTCTAAAAAATGATTAAAAGATGTTGAGCCTTCTTAATAATGTGAATAAAATATACATAAGTATATATTATTATATTATATAACAAATCATTACTATTTTGTGCTTGCTCTTAAACTAATTGCATATATACACAACATAAATAATAATTGTGAATCTTAGTTCATCTCCAAATTTTCTCTTAATATTTAAAATAATAAAAATTTAAATACATATGTTATTTTTTTAATATAGTATATACTGGTCTAACGAAAAATAAAACGATGTAATAATAAGAAAGGAAAAAAAAAGACAGATAAATTTAAATACATATGTTAAAGAAAGGTTGCGATTATATATTTATTAGAAGAACAGATAATAAAAAATAAATTTATAAATTATTATATATTTATATAAGTTTTTTGGTTTACAAGCTATACAAGTTGCTCCAATTAAAAAAAAAAAAAACACGCGTCCCTTCCTTTCCGCCACTTCTTCTTTGACGCCATGCTCGCCGTTCAAGGTAACTGCAATTCACAACTCTAGTGTTGAAAAAAATTAGTATTAGGTAAGTGTTTTTTGTTGTGTTTGAAATCAATAAGCTCTTTGCACTTGTAGATATTGTACACGTGGTTTTCCTTTGCCATCAACATGATTGCAATGATGGATCATCAACTTCTAAGTTCACGATTAAGTGTTTTTGTGACTCGTTCTCCAGAATAGGAGATCTACCGGCAACGCTCAAACCGGTGGATGGCTATGGTTTATTGATTCAACAGAAAAAAAGAAGAAACATTATTTAAGGTACTGTTTTACTGTTCTTCTAGGTTTTTCTTCTAAATTGTCTCTGCCATGTGCCTCATCCTTAACCAGCAAAGCATTAAAAGATTTCAAGAAGAAATATATTGTCTTCCCCCTGTTTTGGGTGTATTTCTTAAACTCTTTGGGTATATTTCTATAATCCTTTGGGTGTATTTCTGTAACCGTTTAGGTGTATTTCTGTAATCCTTTCTGTAATCATTTGGATGTATTTCTGTAATCGTTTGGATGTATTTATGTAATCGTTTGGGTGTATTCCATTATTTTCAAAACGATTTCAAAGCTTGATTTCAGAAACCATGAAAATCGAAAAAAACGAAGCAAAGAGAGAACGCACGAAAAAGATCCAACAAATTTGACGAAAAACTCGAAAAAAGAAACGAAATCTTTTGAAAAATGGAAGTTATATATTTGTGCGTTAATTGATTTAAATTGATTTAAAATTTTATTAAAAAGGCACGTAAAATAAGCAGCGTGTTTAATGAATGGATTTTGTTTAGACTTGTAAAACTTGTAAATACAAAACACTTATATGTAGAGATTTATTCTTTATAATAAGTGCCAAGTCTTGCATTGCCTTTCCCTCAAATTATCCCTGGCTTTCTATATAAATAAATTAGCAAAAAGTTCGCGCATAAGCGTGAGTAAGAGACAATTTTTTTATAAATTTGTTGATCTCAAATTATAATTATATTATTAATAATGGATGTTTACGTATTATTGATTTGTATAAAAATATTTGACGTAAAAAATTTTAAATCACCTATTTAAATTTTAAAATAGTAGAATATGTGATATATGACAAAAAAATATAGAAATTGGATAATAATAATATATTTGTTATATATATATTGAGCTTGGAAATATGATTATAATAATAATTTAATTTGTTTATAAAAAATTAATATATAAAATTTAAAATGGTTAATGCCTTTAATAATAGTGTTACTGTGGGTAACCAGAGATTAATGGATTGGATGGTGTTGGTTGGCCCAATCGCTTGAAAGAAGAAGCCTTCGAGTGGGTCTGCACCTCGGGCCCTCCGTCCGACTTGCTCGTATGAGGAGAAGGGGGTGGTACCTGCAAGGACACTCTGATGCCTAAGTCAGCACGGGGTTAAACAGGTTTAGAATGTATTGGAACTTAGAGATACCTGAGGGGTGTTAGCGTATTTATAGTGGCGAACCAATAACCACCGTTGGAGTAGTGCCACCCTTTTAGGGTGTTAACCGTCCCTTTATCTTAGGGAGGTTAAGATATGGCTCTGTAAAGTAGGTAGAGAGATTCTTGGGGCAGTTACTCTTTTGAATGAGTGTTTATCTACCAGCTAACCCTCGTACCCGACTTCTTTATAGCAAGTCGTGGTGAGTACCGACTTCATAAGACGAAGATTGGTACTGAGTGAGGCCCAACCCTTTGGTTTAGACCTTTTGCTTAATCCTGGGCCTTTATTATTGGGCCAGGGTATGAACAGTGCCCCTACTCGAGCCCAATTTTCTTTTCAAGATTTGGGTTCGAGTATTCTACTCGGGATCGTTGTCGACTTGTAGGAGGACCGACGTGATGATCTGAAACCGACGTGGCTTTTCGTGGCTTTTCGTGGCCTTTCGGTTCTGACAGTTACGTCTAATCAAGCATCGTGTCCGTTAGGGATGTGCGTAGGGATTGATGGCCTTGGTAACGGTGCATTCTCATTAATGGCTGCCCCGCTTTTACCATTATGCCCCTAACGTGCCTATAAATACTTTCTCTTTCTTTCCTTGTCTCGTTTCTTTGATTTTTCAAATTTTCACTTTCATCCGTGAAGCATTTTCATATCGGTTTGTGGGACTTCTTTCGTTGAAGGCTTTTCATCCTCTCCTACCTTTTTTCCGGCAAAGGTTGGTTCTTTCTCCTCTCCCTCTGTTAATTGCTTTTGCTTGCATGTTTTTTGTTTTCTTTGGAGAGGGAGAAGTGACGTTGTAGGCTTCTGTTAAGTTTCGTATCCCCTTAGGGACTCGTTTTTTATTCTTTTTCTTTTTTCCTTTGTAGGTTTTCGTCGCATTTTTAGAAAAAATGTCTTCTGTAGAAGTTCTTGCTCAGTGGGTTGATGTTACGGTCCTGGGGGAGGAACCCTTGGTTGATGCTGAGTTCATCACCCATCTTCGCACTCATCATCGCCTTTGTACTCTTGAGGAGGATGAGCCCAAGTATGAGTTGGTAGCCCCGGATCTGGAAGACCGGGTTTGTTTTGGGAGGGATTCCGAGGAGGTCCCTCATTTTTTCTATATGTATGAGAGCATGATTACCAGTTTGGGTGTTTTTCTTCCGTTTTATGAATTTGAAATGGCTGTTTTGCGCCACTGTCGTGTTGCCCCTACCCAATTTCACCCCAACTCTTGGGGTTTTTTGAAAATTTATCAATTTATAAGTCACGCTTTGGACTTTCCGACTTTTTTGAGGATTTTCTTCTATCTTTTCCACATGACTAAGCCCTTCAGTGGGTTAAATAACAAGCAGCAATGAGTGTCTTTCCGAGCCATACAAGGTCGGAGAATCTTCACCCTTTTTGACGAATCCTTCTATGACTTCAAAAATTATTTTTTCAAGTGCAAGCTGTAGAGGGTCACCACCCCTTTTTCTTAGATGAGAATTCTTCCCCTCGCTTTCCCCTCTATTGGTTGGAGGTCTCCCCCTGTGAGAAGTATGGTCTGGACGACCTAGACGAGGTGGAGGCGGCCATTGTGGGGTTTTTCCAAGAAGTGTGGGGGAGGGCCCCATACTTGGATACTAGAAAATTCCTCCAGGGATCGCCAAATTTTGTTCGGTCGCAACTAGGTAGTTTTTATACATGTATATACGTTTCTTATTTTCAACTTGTATCTGCCGACTTGAGGTTTGTCGACTTGTTGTTTTTGCTAATTGTTTCTTTTGCAGATATGGCAAGGAGGAATGCTCAAGAATCTTACCAAAGAGTTTAGGAGGCTAAGGCAAGATCTCGGGCTAGGACTGGTGGAACCAGGGCGATCGTCTCTCCTCCTCCTCCTCCTCCTCCTCCTCCTCCTCACATGGGGACTCCTTCCCAGCCCATTGTGATTTCTTCTTCAGCTTTGTCTCGGCCACTCCCCTCCGCCCGACTTCATTCTGAGCCAGAGAAGAAGAAGCGCAAGACTTTAGAGTCTGGCTCTTCTTTTGATGATGGGGTTAAGGCGGATGCTCTTGCATTCGTCCGAAAGAACATCTATCCTCATATAAGTATGGATGATGTCTCTGTTCGGAACCACCTTACCACTCTGGCTGAGGAGAGTTTTAGGGCGTCAGGTGTTTGTGGCAAGCTCTTGGATATTTTTGAGAAGACTCCTCTCAGCTCTTTGGGGTTAACCTCGAAGGTTGAGGAGCTGGAAGGAAGGCTTCTTGCTTATCAAGAGCATGAGAGGGAGTTGAAGGAGGAGGTCGCTAAGCTGAAGGAGGAGAGAGATACCCTTTGGGAGAAGGAGAGTAAGTTGCAGGCCCAATGCAACATGGAGGCGGGTTTGAGGAAGGCAGCACAGGAGAGTTACCAGAGTTTATTTCAAGATCTTGTGTCTGTGAGGAAGGACTTGTTGAACTCTCGGAATGCATATGCTGAGTTGGAGAACTCTATTGCTGATGGCACCGAGGAGGCTTGGAGGATTTCCAAGGAGCAGGTCGGAGTCATTGCCCCTGACCTGGACCTTTCTCCTCTAGATCCGGACAAAGTCGTCATTGATGGTGCTATTGTGGATCCTCCTGCCCCCGTAATTATTTTCGAGTCAGAATTGAAGACTCGGGGGCAGATGATTATGGAGTCCCCTCCTCATTCTAAAGACGCTCCGAGCTCTTCTGTTGTTCCTCCGACTTCCTCTTCATCTCCTGTGGTTGCCTCTCTTCCCGGTCCTGGTGGCGCTTTTCCTGACTCTGGTGGTGGTGATCCGTCTACTCCTTTGCAGAAATAACTTTATATGGCTATATGGGGGCTCGGCCTGTGAGTCCCCCCTTTTTTAAACTCTTTATATCTTGTTTGTTGGTGGTGTTTGAACAATTTCTTTTGGCCTTTTAAGGCTGTTAACAAAATATTTAAAAAATACCCTTTTTTAATAAGGGTTTTAAGTTAACAAAACACCCTTTTTTGGATAAGGGTTTAAGTTACCTTGTGCATGCTTTTCTGATTTTGATTTTTCGAAATCCCCTTGATCTTTTCTTGAAAACCTTTCCCCTTGGCTTGTCTGTTTTTCAGAGCCTTTTTGTTTAAGGACTTTAGGACAGCCTTTGAACTTTTTCCTAGGTTTTTTCAATCTCTTTTTTGTTATTCCTTATACTCAACTTTGCTTTATTGAGTTCTTATGACTTAGGTTATTTTTGCGATGCGTTTTTCTTCTACTCGGTTTTTCATTCTGATTTACGGGTCGAAGTGTTTCCGAGTTTCTTACGATCAACTTTTATAACCTCTTTACACCGACTTGTACCTCGTCGTTTTATCCTGACGACCATCTAGGTCGGTTCATGGGATTTTCACGTTTTGTCGAGCTTAAGTCGGCGCGTTTCGTAGAAAGAAAGAGAAAACAAAGAAGGAATTTATAAGAGATATTTGTAAGATGAAAAAGATCTTTATTAATTGGGGAGGTACTCTATTGCTACTAAGAGTTTTTGACAATCTATTTCCCTTAGTCCCTACTATGATGCCTCGTTAAAAACCCTTCTCCAGAAAAAACCCTTTTATTTTGGGAAAAAATCATGAAGTTGGGAAAAGAGTACATCAGGGAGTAGAGTTAACTGTAGTACCTTTTCATATTACAAGCATGCCACGACCTAAGTAACTCGGTGTCGTTCAAGTCGGTCACCTTGTAGTAGCCTTTTCCTAGGACCTCACTAATTTTGTATGGTGCTTTCCAATTAGCAACAAGCTTTCCTTCCCCAGACTTGTTGACTCCTATATCGTTCCTGATCATTCGGGGCAAATGTTCTTCGAATGACTTTTTTGTTGTACCTTGTAGTCATCCTTTGTTTCAGCGCTGCTTCTCTTATCTGGGATTGTTCTCGTACTTCGGGAAGTAGGTCGAGCTCTTCTTTGTGCCCCTGTATGTTCCCGATCTCGTCGTGGAGAATTACCCTTGGGCTTTGTTCATTGATTTCTATTGGTATCATGGCTTCTATGCCATAAACTAGTCGGAAGGGTGTTTCTCCAGTGGCGGATTGGGGGGGTCGTCTTGTAAGCCCATAGCACTTGTGGGAGCTCTTCAGCCCAGGCTTCTTTTGCCTCTTGTAATCTTTTCTTTAGCCCTGCCAGTATGACTTTGTTGGCTGCCTCGGCTTGCCCATTGGCTTACGGGTGCTCCACCGAGGTGAACTGGTGTTTGATTTTCATACTGGCTACTAGGCTTCTGAAGGTAGAATCGGTGAATTGGGTTCCATTGTCTGTAGTAATGGAATAGGGTATCCCATATCTTGTGGTGATATTTTTGTAGAGGAACCTTCGACTTCTTTGAGCAGTGATGGTGGCCAATGGTTCTGCTTCTATCCACTTTGTGAAGTAATCTATTCCCACGATCAGGTATTTAACTTGTCCTGGTGCTTGGGGAAAAGGACCTAACAAATCCATTCCCCATTTTGCAAAGGGCCATGGAGAAGTGATACTGATGAGCTCCTCTGGGGGAGCCACGTGGAAATTTGCATGCATCTGACATGGTTGGCACTTTTTCACAAATTCTGTGGCATCTTTCTGCAAGGTCGGCCAGTAGAATCCAGCTCGGATTACTTTCCTGGCTAGTGACCTTGCTCCGAGATGATTTCCGCAGATTCCACTGTGGACTTCCTCTAACACCTCGGTGGTTCTTGAGGTCGGTACGCACTTTAACAATGGTGTTGATATCCCCCTTCTGTAGAGAATATTTCTCATCAAAGTGTAATGTTGTGCTTTCCTCCGGATTTTCCTGGCCTCTTTTTCCTCTTTTGGAAGGATGTTAAATTTTATGTATTCGACCAAGGGGTTCATCCATCCGAGGTTTAAACCAACTATCTCCAGGACTTCTTGTTTGTCTTCTATTTTTACCACTGAGGGTTCCTGGAGGGTTTCTTGGATCAGGCTTTTGTTATTCCCTCCTGGCTTGGTACTTGCTAACTTGGATAGGGCGTCCGCTCTGCTGTTTAGATCCCGAGTTATGTGTTTAACCTCGGTTTCTGCAAAGCGCCCAAGGTGCTCCAGAGTTTTCTCCAAGTACCTCTTCATATTTGGGTCCTTTTCCTGATACTCTCCACTTATCTGGGAGGTCACCACTTGTGAGTCGCTGTATATCATCACCTTTGTAGCACCGACTTCTTCTGCCAGCTTCAATCCAGCAATCAAGGCTTCATACTCTGCCTGATTATTTGAAGCTGGGAATTCAAATTTTAGGGAAACATCTATCTGGGTTCCTCTTTTATCTACCAATATTATGCCTGCACTGCTTCCTGTTTTGTTGGAGGATCCATCTACATAGAGTTCCCATGTAGTTGGTTTTTCCTCCTGATCCCCTGCGTATTCTGCAACGAAGTTGGCGAGACATTGGGCTTTAATCGCCGTCCGAGTTTCATATCTTAAGTCAAACTCGGAGAGCTCTATTGCCCATTGAACCATTCTCCCTGCAACATCCGTCTTTTGGAGGATTTGCTTCATGGGTTGGTTCGTACGGACTCTTATTGTGTGAGCTTGAAAGTAAAGCCGTAGCCTTCGTGAGGCTACTACTAAGGAGTAGGCAAACTTCTCTAGTTTGTGGTACCTTAGCTCAGGGCCTTGTAGAACTTTACTGATGAAATATACTGGATGTTGGCCGACCTCGTCTTCTCTTATCAGGGCTGATGAGACAGCCTTGTCTGCTACAGATAAGTATAGGACAAGGTCTTTTCCAGCTACGGGTCGGGTCAGAATAGGAGGTTGGCTTAAGAATATTTTGAACTCCTGGAACACCTCCTCACATTCAGGGGTCCATTCAAACTGACATCCCTTTCTCAATAAGGAGAACAGTGGAAGGGATTTTAGTGCTGATCCTGCCAAAATCTGGAGAGGGCTGCAAGTTGGCCATTTAGCTGCTGGACCTCTCTCAAACAAGTTGGGCTTTTCATCTCCAGGATGGCTCTACACTTATCGGGATTGGCTTCGATCCCTCTTTGTGTTAGCATAAATCCTAGAAATTTCCCTGCCTCCACCGCGAAGGCGCACTTTGCGAGATTTAGTCTCATCCCGTGCAGCCTTATGGTGTCAAAGACTTGTGAGAGGTCCGACAAGAGGTCGACTTCTTTCTTGGTCTTTACCAGCATGTCGTCGACATATATTTCCATTAGCTCTGGGTGTGATGAATGATGTCTTCTCCTAGTCAGGCTCGTACATCGGGATTTGGTTATGCCCCGAGTAGGCATCCATGAACGACAAGTATTGATATCCCGAGCTGGAGTCTACTAGGGTATCGATGCTTGGCAGTGGATAAGGGTCCTTGGGACATGCCTTATTTAGGTCGGTATAGTCCACACACATTCTCCATTTGCCATTTTGTTTTTTGACCAGCACTACATTGGCTAGCCATGTTGGGTACTTAACTTCTCTGATGAAGCCGGCTTCTAGGAGCGCCTGTACTTGCTCCTCCACTACTAGGGCTCGTTCTGGGCCGAGCTTACGTCTTCTTTGTTGTACAGGTCGGGATCCCGGATAGACCGAGAGCTTATGGGACATGAGCTCTGGGTCTATCCCAGGCATGTCGGAGGCCTTCCAGGCGAAGAGATCGGAGTTATCTCTTAGGAGCTTAGTTAACTCTTGTTTTAGGGTTTCCCCTAGGTTGGCTCCTACGTGAGTATTTTTTCCTTCCTCTTCGCCGACCTGTATTTTCTCGGTTTTTCCTCCCGATTGTGGTCGCAGCTCTTCTTTAGCCCTTGCGCCACCGAGCTCTATTGTGTTAACTTCTCTGCCTTTTCCTCTCAGGTTTAGGCTTTCATTGTAGCATTTTCTTGCCAACTTTTGATCTCCCCTTACCGTTGCTATCCCCGCTGAAGTCGGGAATTTCATGCAAAGGTGGGGAGTGGATACTACTGCTCCAAGTCGATTTAGAGTAGCTCTGCCGATTAAAGCATTATATGCTAACCCCACATCGATGATTATGAAGTCTATACTCAGAGTCTTTGACTTTTCCCCTTTCCAAAAGTGGTGTGGAGGGGCAAAAATCCCAGTAGTTTTATCGGCACAGTGGTTATATTGGCGTGTCACCTAATCCATACAAGGTATCGGGGTAGACTCTTAATTCTTTCTCATCCAACTCTAGTTTGTCAAAAGCGGGCTTAAAAAGGATGTCCGCTGAGCTTCCTTGGTCTACTAGGGTTCTATGGAGATGGGCATTTGCTAGGATCATAGTTATTACTACTGGATCATCGTGTCCAGGGATTATTCCTTGCCCATCTTCTTTTGTGAATGAAATGGTAGGGAGGTCGGATGATTCCTCTCCGACCTGGTAGATTCTTTTGAGATGTCTTTTGCGAGAGGATTTGGTGAGCCCCCTCCCACGAACCCCCCTAAGATCATATGGATATGTCTCTCCGGAGTCTGCGGTGGTGGGTCTCTTCTATCCATATCATCTCGCTTTCTCTTTCCATGACTGTCCGACCTTTCTATGAGATACCTGTTAAGCCGACCTTCTCTAGCCAGCTTTTCTATCACATTTTTAAGGTCGTAGCAGTCGTTTGTGGAGTGACCATATATTTTATGGTACTCACAGTAGTCGTTGCGGCTCCCCCCTTTTTATTTTTAATGGGTCTAGGGGGCGGCAGCCTTTCAGTATTACAAATCTCTCTGTATACATCCACTATAGAAACTTTCAGAGGAGTATAAGAGTGGTATTTTCTTGGCCTCTCGAGACCGAGTTCTTCCTTTTTCTTGGTTTCCCTCTCCTTCTCTTTTGTTGAGGGAGGGTGTCCAGGTCGCCAACTCAGGTCTCTCAGCTTAGCATTTTCCTCCATATTGATGTACTTTTCAGCTCTTTCCTGTACATCACTTAGAGAGACGGGGTGTCTTTTAGATATGGACTGTGAGAAGGGACCTTCTCTAAGTCCATTGACTAGCCCCATTATGACTGCCTCTGTGGGCAGGTTCTGAATCTCTAAACATGCTTTGTTGAACCTTTCCATATAGGCTCGTAAGGGTTCTCCGACCTCCTGTTTTATTCCCAAGAGGCTCGGTGCATATTTCACTTTGTCTTTCTGGATAGAGAACCTCATCAGAAACTTCTTTGAGAGGTCTTCAAAACTGGTGATCGACCTCGGGGGGAGGCTGTCGAACCACTTCATCGCTGCTTTCAATAGAGTGGTCGGGAAAGCTTTGCATCGTGTAACGTCGGAAGCATCAGCTAGGTACATCCGACTTTTGAAGTTGCTTAAGTGATGCTTCGGATCCGTGGTTCCATTGTAGAGGTCCATATCGGGGCTTTTGAAGTTTCTCGGAACTTTTGCCCTCATTATGTCCTCACTGAAAGGATCCTCCCCTCCTAGGGGCGGTTCTTCTTGCTCTTCACGGGAGTTCCGGCCTTTGAGGGAGGATTCTAACTTTAAGAGTTTTCTTTCTAACTCTTTTCTTCGTTCCATCTCCTCTTTTAGGTTCTTTTCGGTCTCCTTTTGTCGCTCCCGTTCTTGTTCTAACTGTTCCAGGCGACTGTGGACTAATCCCATGAGTTCGGTTGCATGGGATGGTCCCTCTTTCTCTGATTCGCGACCTTCTGAAGAGTTTACCTTCGGATTTTTTATTCTGGAGGTACCTTCTTCGTGTTGATCATTGGTTCCCTGGTGGAGGGTCAAGTCTGCATCATTATTACCTGTGTCCAGATTCTCTTGTTCAGAATCTGACTCCACATGACCCTCTTCGGGGGATCTGTCCGCCATCATTGGTTGATCTCTCGGGTCCCTGGCAACGGCGCCAATGTTACTGTGGGTAACCGGAGATTAATTGATTGGATGGTGTTGGTTGGCCCAATCGCTTGAAAGAAGAAGCCTTCGAGTGGGTCTGCACCTCAGGGCCTCCGTCCGACTTGCTCGTATGAGGAGAAGGGGGTGGTACCTGCAAGGACACTCCGATGCCTAAGTCAGCACGGGGTTAAGCAGGTTTAGAATGTATTGGAACTTAGAGATACCTGAGGGGTGTTAGCATATTTATAGTGGCGAACTAATAACCACTGTTGGAGTAGTGCCACCTTTTTAGGGTGTTAACCGTCCCTATATCTTAGGGAGGTTAAGATATGGCTCTGTAAAGTAGGTAGAGAGATTCTTGGGGCAGTTACTCTTTTGAATGAGTGTTTATCTGCCAGCTAACCCTCGTACCCGACTTCTTTATAGCAAGTCGTGGTGAGTACGGACTTCATAAGACGAAGATTGGTACTGGGTGAGGCCCAACCCTTTGGTTTAGACCTTTTGCTTAATCCTGGGCCTTTATTATTGGGTCAGGGTATGAACAAATAGTTAATATATTTACAATTAATAATTTTAGTTAATAACTTTTAAATTATATTTTAATTAAATTTATAAAAACAAATAAGTATATGGATTTGTTGTTATATAAAGGTGAAATTAACTGTCTTGTATGTATTCTAATTGAAAAGAATAATGATATATAACTAATAAAAAAAAGACAAATAGGTCTTTGATTTTTTTTTTCGCGGATATTTTTGTCTCTAACTATTGAAAAATACTTTTAAATCCTGACGTCCTTAAAAGTTGGACGGATCAGTCCCTCCGTCCAAATTCCTCTGTTAGACCCAACGAAAAATCTGACGTGGCTCCCGTAATGCTTGTCACGCGTACGCGTCGACATGAATTCTCCACTTTGTATACTTTTTTTCCATTTCTTTCAAGCTATTTTTGCCTTCAGAACTTTGAATCACTCAAATAAACATATCAAGACATCGAATGGGAAAAAAGTAAATTAAATTTAGCAATTTAGGGTGTGTTTGGCTTAGCGTTTAAAATATCAAACGTAGGTTTAGTTTTTTTTTTAAGTTTCACTTTTTAGTTTGGCTATTTTCTATCTCCCAATTTTGTACTTCATTGTTCATATAATTAATTTTGTTGTTTTTTTTATAATATTTTTTCTCTAATACTCTCTCATGGATATTGTTCTTCTTTATATTTAAGTGCTTATGAAAAAGTTAAAAAATAATTTCTCTCATAGTAAATTTTTTTATCACATTTCTTTTAAAATTAAGAAACTAAGCACAAAATTAATTCCTATGGCTCCTTCTCCTACTATTTTCTTCTTCTTCTTACTCTATTTAAAAATGTGCACATTTTAAAATAAGTTTTTTATATTTCTTAATTAAAATTTTTGTACTTTTATTTGAAATTCTTATTTTTTAAGAAAAATATAGAAAGACACAACTATCTTTTATCAATAACAAAGCTTAAAGAAGAACCAGGAAAATTTTTTATTTTTAAAATAATTTCAATAAAAGGGTATTTTTGTAAATTTACATATAATATAAATAGCTTCTTTAATAGAATATTAGGTTTTCCTTCACACAAACAACAACCGGCCCAACCCCTTCCCTGATCCTGAGACGCTGACCCCCGGCTTCAGCCTTCAGCGGCTCATCGTCGTCGGTTTCCCCGTCGTCGGTCCCTGCTCATCTCGATTCTCGTCAGTCCTCACCAAATCGAAGTCCCGGCGGCGCTATTTGGTCTTGCCTCTACTCTGCCCTATGCTCATCTCTCCTTTTTTGCCTCTCGGGCCTCGGCGATTCTGTGTCTGACGGATTCCCGGCGTGCTCCTCTCTCCTTCTCTGCTTCTCAGTGGCTGTTATTCAATAAGTGAAGATTTTTATTTTCTTTTTTTTTTGTTAAAATAAGGAACTGTGATTGCTATTCTTTGTTTTTGTTATGGCTCTATCATATATTCATGTATTTGTAGCTGTGGACAGCTATATTAGTTCTGCAAAATTAGTAGAAAAATTTGAAACAAATTAAGTAAATTCTTCAATTACCAATATAATGAAGATTTTAATGAAAGAATTCATGCTCCAAATAGGTGATTAGAATAGGACAGGGCAAGTGCAGGTGCTTTCCTAATCAAACATAACAGATGAAAGTGAAAATAGGAAAACCAATCGATTCCTCTGGTTTGAGTTCTCTGCATTTTCTCCAGTTTATTTTACTTAGGGAGGAACAATAAATTATCCTGGATGAAATTTTTGAATAATTTGATTTAACAGTTAACACCAATTATTTTCCCCATTCTTTCAGCATGTGAACGCCTTAATATGCGAACGATGCGAACGAGTTTAGAGATTAAGCATTCTTCTATATCACTATTTCTTTCAAGATATAGACAACTTTATTTTTCCTATTTTTAAAATGCTAACTAATATAGATATAGGTATAGCCTATAGGTAGCTATATTTCAAAAGCTAGCAAGTTGACAAGTGATAACTAACTTCTAATTTATGAAGGAAGTCAAACATCGAAACTAGTTTGGTGGCTTGGTAGCTTGATTGAATATACTATTGACTGTTTATTCTTAACTTCTAATTTTGTTGATATGCATTCTTTGATGGTTCAGTTCTGATGCTTAGCTTCTTTCATACTTTTGAAATTTTGCTGTTTCAATATTTTCTTATTGATTTATTACTTATTTAGATATTGCTATGTATTTGTGTTATTTAGGTTGAGTGGTTGATTTTGCTATGGATAACTCTGTCTCTATGGAAGTTGATGGTGGGAATATAACACAAAATTCTGAAAATATGGAAAGATCTAAAACAGTAGAAGATATTAAAAAGAAAAAGACGAAGGCAACAACATCTGAGTGTAGAGATATTTCACAAAGCTTGGACCTGGTGATGATGGTATAGATCATGCTCAATGTGATGGATGCAAACTGAAGTTTAAGGCTGGTGGTAAACAATATGGGACATCGTCACTTAACCGTCATTTAGACAGGTGCGTGAAAATAGACTTTGAGGATATTGGTCAAACTTTGATAGAAATGCAAAATAAAATGGGGGCTCTCAATATAGATAATCATGTATCGTGTGAGATGTTTGCTGCCTTTGTGATTGATTGTGATGTTCCCTTTTCTATTGTTGATAATAAGAAATTTAGGAATTGGGTAAAATACATCAGTCCAACTCTAGGCTTGATTACTAGAAATACTCTTAAGGAGGATGTACTGAAAATTTACTCAAGGAAAAAAGAAAAGCTTAAAAGTACTTTGGTAGCCATTCCTAATAGAGTTTGTTTGACTTCTGATTTGTGGACATCCATCACTACAGAGGGTTATTTATGATTAACTGCTCACTTTGTTGATTTAAATTGGAAATTGCAAAGTAAAATTTTGAGTTTTTGTCATATGCCTCCTCCTCACACGGAATTTGATTTGTCTTCCAAGATTTTTGAGCTTTTAAATGAGTGGAGAATTGAAAAGAAAATTATAACTCTTACACTAGATAATGCATCTGCTAATGATACATGCTAAGATCATTTGAAAAGTACATTAAATATGCATGATTGATTGTTGTGTGATGGGGAGTTCTTTCATATTCGTTGTTTTGTTCATATCTTGAATCTTATTGTGCAAGATGGATTAAAAATTGCTCATGATGCATTAGATAAGTTTAGAAAAAGTGTGAAACATATAAGGGGATCGGAAAGTAGAATGATAAGGTTTAAAGAATGTGTTTCTGCGATTCATGGTTTGAATTTTACAAGTGGGTTGCATCTAGATGTTACTACTCGATGGAATTCTACGTACATTATGCTTGAAAGTACTATCAAGTATCGGAAGGCCTTTGAGTATTTGAAGGCAACCAATCATGCTTATAAGTATTGTCTTTCAGTTGATGAATGGGGGAGAGCTGAAAGGATATGTGAATTTTTATTCTCCTTTTATGAAACGACTAATTTGATTTCTGGCACATCTTACCCTACTTTGAATTTATATTTTTTACAAGTCTATCATATTCAATGTGTTTTGATGGAAAGTTTGAGAAGTGAAGATAAGCTTCTAAGGAGTATGGGAGAAAAGATGATGAACAAATTTAAGAAGTACTGGGAAAAGTATAGTGTCATTCTTGCATTTGGTGCTATTCTTGATCTTAGGCTTAAGATTTCTACTTTAGAGCTTATGTATGAAGAGATTGATGCTGAGACTGCAAAAGAGAAGGTGGAACATGTGAAAAAGAAATTATACAAGTTTTTTAAAAAATATGACAAGAATTCTCTTCCAACTGTTGAAGCACAAGGACCTAGTATTCAATCTTCATCCATGGCCCATACCCCTGAAAGTGCAAGCAAGAAACGACTTGCGATTATTGGCGTAAGTAATGTTTAACACATTTTAATTCTCTTATATTATTAATTGTCATTATTCTATCCTAACAAGATGTGATTATTTATATTTTGCTAGAAATTGATGAAACGTAACCATCAAGCTGAGGTCTCTAGTGGAAAGAATCCACTTGATACATACTTGGAGGAGCCACTTTTGTCAAATGATTACTTTGAAGATTTAGATGTTTTGGAATTATGGAAATTATATGAGAGTCGTTATCCGAAGTTATCAATCATGGCACGTGACTTATTGAGTATTCCAATTACTACGGTTGCATCAGAATCTGTCTTTAGTATTGGAGCTCATGTCATTAACAAATATAGAAGTCGAATGCTGCCAGAAAATGTTGAGGCTGTGATTTATACTCATAATTGGAATAAAGGCTTTGTTGATGGTAATTAAATTGTTAGTTACTAATTTAATATTTATATAATATTTAAGTATTTATATCTTATTCTAAATTTGGGTATTCTTCTAATTGTAGGGTGAACGTGAAGGTGAAGATGTGAATCCTCAAGGTGCTAGGCGAGACAGTGTTTCAACTTCCGGATCAGATTCAAATTTTATTGATTTGGAAGTTGATAATTGATTTATGTGTGTTGATTTAAGGATTTTTTTTTGGTGTCTTGTTGATTTATGGATTATGTTATGTATTTTGTTTTAATTATAGTAGGATTTATGTGTGGTTATGTGTTTGTTTTATTATTATTATGCACTTATGTTTGAGACTTTGAGACTTATTATTTGTTATGTTATTTTTATTATTGTTAATTTCAATAAAAAAAGTTATTATGGTTAATTATAATTTTTTATGGATTAATAATTAATTTAAGATATTACTCTATATATTAAAAAACTAATTCGATGAAATAATTTTATTATAAAATAAAATAATTGTTAGTACTTAGTATGTTAAATTGAATTTTATCATAAAAGAAAAAAATTGGTTAAAAAATATTTAAAAAAAAAAGGTGAGCTGGCCGGCCAACCTGCCAGTCTACCTTTTGGCGGGGCAGGGTAGCAAGTTGAACCCATATTAATTTTGCGAGGCGGACCGACCCTCCCCATATTTGGACGGGCTTTGTCGGGCCAACCCGTTTTGCCACTCCTAAATACAGTACACCTTCCTCAACACTATAACAATCATCATATCTCATCATACCTTAATTTCATTCAACAATATCATACATCAATCCTTCAAATGCATCAATTAAATCATAGTATACCTATCCTAAGCATATACATTCATGTAGGGGTGAAAAAAGGTCAGGCGGTCTGTCAGGGTCCTGCAGCCTGGCCTGTGTTTGTCATGACCTGCCCTGGTCTGTTATAAAATAGGCATAGACTAAAAGCCTTAAAACGTTAATAAGGCAGGCCCAAGCTCACTAATTAGCCTTATTTGGCCTGTCAGGGCTGCTTGGGCCTGTTAAAATATAATTAAATATATAAATAATTATTTATTATTAACAAAATTATGAGATATTTTAAATTTATATTTTTTTATAAATATTTTTGTATATTTTAAATACGTTAAAAATTTAAATTTTTTTATAAATATTAAGTATATGATATATTACATATAAATATTTTATTAAAAAATAATTTTTTTAAATAATATTTTTATTTTTGTCAAAAATTATTAGATCTTTTAACAGGTCAGACTGAATAACAAGTTAGACCTAATACTTTATAAAGAGCCCATAACAAGTTGCATGTATGACAGACCAGACTTGAGTAAAGCCTGATCTGAGCTAACCTGTTTTCACCTCCTACTTGTAACTTTTGGTCTCTCTCTCGTTGGTTTTGTGCCCTAGTTTTTGAGGTGCACGTGCGTGAAGACGAGATAAAGAAGATGGAGAGTAAGGTGTGTGTTGCATTTGTGTAACGGGATGGCGTTATTAGAAATTAGAAGCGTGTGCATGCATGGGCGTCAGAATGGTGAGTCATGATGGTAATTAATGAATGGTTGTGATGAGGCCGGTCTCTGGCAAATAATCCAATGGAAATGTAATTAATAATTAAATTAATTTGTGCGCTTGGTTCAGACATCAACGTCAAGCTAAGCTAAAGGGAAAGTCATACGTTAATATAGATCCATCCATCCCCGAACCCGGCTTGAATAAAATGGTCCCCGTCCCTTTCTTTCTTTCGTAACTACTGTACATAATGCTGCAGCAGCGACAGCGAGCCCGCCACCACTGTCCTCACTCCTGAAATTATATATGTCCTTTCTAACACATACTCGTCAATTCTTATAATTAATAATTACAAATCATTACTTACTATAAGTATATCATATAACGTTATCAAGATGTGAAATAATTCAGATGATATGCTTCTGTCTGTTACGTTACCGATCGGTGGTAGCAATATTAATGCAATAACTGTAGTAATTAACTCTGTTCTGCTCCTGTGGTGGCCGCGTGACTATCCCAACAAGACAAATGTTAGGTCATTAGCTAGGTGTACTGTACACCTTTTTTATGAAATATCATGCTTGTTCAATATGCATGCGTTATCATTTACCATTTCATGAAATTCAATTCAATACTTAATTAAGATAATGTCTCTTTTAAGTATAAAATGGAGGAAGAAAGGTATTAAAGAAAAAGAGCACATTCAAAATGACATTGACAGAATGAACGAGGACCTAGGTAGGCAACCTGTGAAGAATGCGACAGCATTTATTTTTTCTCAAGCCAAATTCATGGTGGTCCTTGTAATACCGTATTGCTAACCAAGTTGTGCTTCAGAGATACCATGTAGGTGTCTCCCACCCATTGGTTGCTCAGTTTTTTATTTTAAAAATTGAAAAATAAAAATAAGATATTTTAAATTTATATTTTATTATAAATATTTTTGTATATTTTAAATATGTTAAAAGTTTAAAATTTTTTATAAATATTAAATATATGACATATTACATATAAATATTTTTATTAAAAAATAATTTTTTTAAATAATATTTTTATTTTTGTAAAAAAAAATTATTAGGCCTTTTAACAGGCTTCAAGCTAGGCCAGACTAAATAACAGGTCAGGCCTAGTACTTTATAAAGAACCTATAACAGGCTGCAGGCCAGACTCAGACCAATTAACTGTATGACAAGCCATGTCTGTTAAGAGCAAAGCCTGGCCTGGTCTGGCCTGTTTTCACCCCTATATTGATGTCATCAAACCAAGAATCATCAATTCAACATCCATCCAACAACACCAAATGCATATCACAATTCATTCAATATCCATCCAACAACACCAAATCCATATCACAATTCTATTCAAGGTTACTAAGTATTAAATATACTCATACATTCTAACTTATCCTATGGTTACCTAATCTAAGTTTTCACAGAACATTATATATTAAATACGTGAAACGTAAACCATACCTTGGCCCATTTTCGCGTATAACCCGAGACACCACCAAGGCACCAAGAACAACCCTCAAAGCTCAAAATCTCCAAGGCAAGGCCTCCTAAACTCCACCAAGCCTCCAAAGTACTCAATCAACTTCAACATATACATATACAAGCCTAATTCACATATATCACATCCAAATTCAACACCCAAACTCGTATAAACTAGAATGTATAGAATTTTGAGAGTCCTCACCTTATATATGTCTTGATTGAGCAAAGGCCCACAAGTTCTTCGAATTAATTTGAACCTAAACATCATGACATCAAATTTCAATAACCAAAGCCCCAAAATTTCAAATTTCAAGAGACTGAGAGGCTGAGATGAGTGGTGTGACTTACCTATGAAATTGATCCAATAGAATCATAGAGCTCGACGCGCTGGATGCGTAGTCGCAAACGGTGCGGCAATTGGAGTTTGGATGAAAAAGTTATGGTGATTTGTTTGAATGTTAGGGTTTTGGAAGCTCTCCTCTTCTCCTTCTAACAATGGCAGCGTGAATGAGAAGAGAAGGGGAAAGGAAGCTGTGTCTTCTTTAAGGGATGGGTCTGGTTGGGTCCACGGATCCAATTTGGACCCAGTTCGATTGGTTCGATTTGTTTGGCTTAATTTTGGGCCAAATTTTTTGAAATTAGTGTTAAAATTTTCGTTTTAAAGAGCTCTATCCTATTTTAATATAAGATTTTTATTCTAATCTTCTTTATTAAAATTTAATTATAATTATGAAAAAAAAAAGTTATAATCAATAAAATATTTTTTGTTTATTTTTTAATTTGTAAAATTTTAATAAAATTCATAGGTAAATAAAAATATAATTAATTTAAGAAAGAGTGAATTTTGTAATTAAAATTAAAAAATTATATAGAAATAAATTATTTGATGAAAGACCAACAAACTATAACTCAAATTATATAATCTCTTTATATTCACCTAGAGATTACAGATTCGAATCTCACTTTTAATTTTAAAAAATAAATTATTTGACGAAAGATTGTTATATATATATATAATTTGCAAATATGATAACAAAAAGTATGACAATTTAGTGGACTTGCAGCAGAAAGGAATACGCAGTGTCATAAGTTCGTCGGCATTTACAACTTGAGCGATTTAGTTGGTCTGATTTATATTGGATTTAATCGGTAGGTTCTGATTCTTTACGTGAAATGGTCTTAGCCAACTGATTTGTCTATATCTGCAACCCAAGCAAGTTAGTTTGGTCTGATTTTTACAATTATAATATTAGAATAATAACAATTTTTGTTAAATTATACGGTTAGTTTTTATATTTTTATTGAAATTGTAAATTGGTTCTTATATTTTAAAAGTTTGTAATTAGATTTCTGTACAAAATATAATTTTGTAATTAAATTCTTAATGATGTTTACTGTAAAAAAAAAAACGAACATTTATCATATTGTCCTCTTTTTTCTTTTTTTCTTCCTTCCCTCTTCAGCCTTTTTTTTCTTTTCTTCTATTTCCTTCACATATCAACATAAAAATAGTAGTTCAATTTATCACAATCATATAAAAATAACAACAAATAAACATATTATAATTTAACAACTAAATAGCTAAAAAAAATTAAAAAACTTTTCTTATAATATTAAAAGCAAAACGCAGGAGAAAGAGAGGAACTCGTGAGCATAGATGCAGTAGATCCAGCATGACAATAGTAAACTGAAGAAGAGTGAGACAAAGAGTGCTGGAGTGGGATACTGTTTTGGAAAGTAAATCGGACCAACACACCCAAACAAAATCCGACCCAGACAAGACCTATCCCCAACACAACCGTCGCAACCTATTGGTTTTTTAGTTGGATTAAATCCCTTGGAGAATTTGATGAACGATAATCAATACGATGACGATGAAGATCTCGCCGCTGCCGAAGATGTTGTGAGTAGTCGAGAGTTGTTGCATTTAGAGTTGGGGCAGAGGGTGGTGGGTGGGTGGGTGGTGGATTGGATTCGATGATAATGTAAAGGCAGAATGCAAGATAGTGGACGGTGGATGGGGTGCTGTTTTGGAAAGTGAAAAAGTGAGAGTGAGAGAGCTGGGGTGGGGTGGGGTGGGGGTGGAGTGGATTCAGATAGCTTAGAGAGTTTTTGGTCATTTTTAAATGGTTAAATTATACATTTAGTTCCTATACTTTTACTAAAATTGTAAATTAGTTTCTGTTGTCAAACACATATAACTCGCATATTTAAAATAGCAAATATGTTGACGTATATTATGTTAAATCAAACGTTGTTTGAATGATAGGGATTAAATTACAAAATTTAATTTTGTTTAAAGACCTAATTACAAAGTTTTAAAATATAAGGAACAATTTACAATTTTAGTGAAAGTATAAGACAACTGTGTAATTTAACCCAGAGTAAACTACCATTTGTACCCACAAAAGTTGAAAACGTTGACATATCTACCCATAGAAAAAGAAAATTACCATTTGTACCCATGAAAAATGATTTTTACAAGCAAAATTATCCAAACCCTAAAAAATTACCTAAAATCCCTAAATTACCCTTATCTTCACCACCACACCACCTCCTTCACCCAAACCCCTTTCTAACCCTAACCCTCTTCACCCAGCCACCACCCCTTTTTTTCTTTCTAACACACTCTCACCATTAATTCCCACTCAGTCCCCACCGCTACTCCAATGGCTTCTTGCCACACCCTCCTCTCTTTCATCCTCACAGTCATAGCAACACTTGTTGCCGTTTTTCCGGAGAAAAAGAGCACCTTCATGGTGCAAGTACACCATGAAGCCAAGCCCTCCATCTTCCCAACCCACAAGCACTGGTACGCTTCCCACTAAACACTCCATCATCCTCATCTACTCATTACCTTACCACCACTACCACCACTACTAACCCCAAATTGCCCTGTTTCCGTTCTTGCAGCCTCTAGTGTCAGTGTCAGTGACCACCCCTCCTTCTCTCCTTCCCTGTCTCGCTCTTGCCGACCAGAGGACCTTCGCACCCACCCCGCCCCTGCTTCGCCGTTGTTAGCAACCCTAGAGCCGCAATGCCCCCTTCTCCTCTTTTCACCGTCGACCACCCTCACCTACTGGGGCTACCTTCTCCTCATCACCGAACCAGTGTCCCTGACGGGCCACCGCACCAGTCGCCACCACCGCGGTCCCTTTGTGAACCAAATTTGCAGTGAGCTCTCTCTCTCTCTTTCTATCTCTTTCACCATTTTTCTTTTCTCCCAGAAAAAGTGAATCCAAATACATGAGGCTTCTGTGTTTGATTGTTCAAATTTGATCCTCTCTCCTCACTCTCTTCTCACCTTGGATCTGTGTTCTTTTTCACCCTATTTCTATTAGCTTTCTCCATGACACCCTTTTCAATGTTTTGTTCCCTCAAACAGCTTCAGATTTCGCTGAAACCAAGATCCAATTTTGACTCTCACCCATCGTCATCCATTTCAAATTCTTCTCTGGATTGATTTTGATTCCTCCAAAGGTGAAGGTTATGGTGATGAAGGAGTGGCAATGAGGTGGTTTGTGGCAGAGATGGTTTGTGGCAGAGAAATGGAGGTTAGATCGGAGAGTGTTCATGTGATGCGAAGAGAGAGATGGGGTATGATGGTAGCAGTGGTAATGATAAGGGTATTTTGGGGTTTTTAGATAATTTTTTAGGGTTTGGATAATTTTGCTTGTAAAAATCATTTTTCATGGGTACAAATGGTAATTTTATTTTTCTATGGGTAGACATGTCAGCGTTTTCAACTTTCGTGGATACAAAGGGTAGTTTATTCTTTAACCCAACAATTTTTGGTTAATCCTATCAAACCGGTAAACCGACTCCCTCGAGCTTGAGCGGTTCGACCCCAAACATTTCTTATAAAAGGCACAAAAAGCCAAACTCTTGGCTTCTTCTCACGTTGTCAGTTCTGTCCTCCCCGCCGTCCAGCCACTGCTCGCGTCTGCACCGCCCCTTTCATCTGTGTTCTTCCGTCTCTTCTATTCCTCTCTGTCGCCTACGTCACTTCTGTTCTGAGCTGCCCTTTTGCCGTCGCATCTGCCGTTGTCTCCTCTCTTGCCGCCGGCGCCGACGGGTTCTGATTTGCCGTTGAGCTTATCTTCTCTGGTCAAGGAGTGTTTTTTGGAAGCAGAAGCAGCGTAGAAAGCTTGTGAGGAGCCAACTCTTATTATCAATAGTTTTGGGTGTAGATCCAATTTCAGTATGGCTTCATTTGGATTATACCAAACGAGAAAGAAAACATTGTAATTTTGTGCATCTGAGGGCTTAACAAGAAGATTCCCCCTATTGAGCGCGAACAGAGGCGCTTGTTCACGTCAACCGCAGAACCCCGTTCTTTCCAAAGAGCAGCGAGTTGTGTTGTCTGCAATTGCAGTTTCAACACTTCCAGGAGACGGGTACCTCAGATCCCTCCCATCATTTTTTCACATTATGTGTTAGATTCTTAATTTGAGTTTTTATTTTTCTTTATTTTCTTCAGTTCCATATGCAAACTTTTTTTAAAGATCCAATTGTTCTGTTAGGAGTGTTAGTTTTGATTTTCACCATAATGTAAATAATATCACTAATGAAAACAGTTTTGATTAAATGCTTATTTAAGATCCAATGCCATTTGTTGTTTAAACGGGACAGAGTCTAAAATTCTTACAAGCTATTCAGTTTTACATACAGAACGAGGCTTAAAGAATTTATTTCGACCCTCACGGTGCATAGCATTATCAAACAATCCATGCATGTTAAATATCCCGCTATGATGCTCTTGTAAAATTTTGGCCAACTAGTTCTCTTCAATGAACGGTGTATATGTGTGTGGCTATGTGTAAATTCTGCTAGTATTACAATTGCAAGCCCAATGCACATGAAATTCCGTTTTTAACTAGTGGCAACTGACTATATGCTCCTTTGAGATGTGTGTGCAGGATCACTGTCGATCCTGTGGGAGAACTTTGTGGAACGAACATTCATCAAATCAAATGGTATGATACTAGTAGGGAGTGATACACTAGTTTAAGTATTATCCTTGAGGAGCTTCATAGAGCAACACTTTTATATGCAGGCTTTTACATTATTCTTTTCAAAGTCAATTTTGGATCTTCTTCTGTGATCGTCCTCCTGGTACAGTCCCCAGTCTCAATCCTCCAGGAAGGAGGATCTGCAATCCAATGCATGGGTACAGTCGCTTGGGTGGAGGAGCACGTTCCAGCAGCTCGCCGCCACCGTCCCCACGTTTCCGCCATGGCCGGAGCAAGGGCAGCAGCTGCAGCAGAGGTTCATCAAAGGAGGACACTAATTCGATGGAGAAATTGGCCTTTCTTCTCATGTCGGCAGTTTTCAGAAGGAGAGGGTTGCTTTTGTTTGCGCCCTTGTTGTATATTTCGGGGATGTTGCTGTACATGGGTTCTTTGAGCTTTGATGTTGTGAGTATAAAAGATGGTGTTGTTGTTGTGCACAAGCGTGCTCCTCCCGGTTCAGTTTATAGAAGTCCTCAGGTCTTTGAAAAGCTATGGCCTTTCATGGTGGATGAGGGTGCTCAAGCCAATGCTAATGCCACTGGAAATGCGGTATCCAATCTTTTCTTCTCATTTCAATTTTTATTCTACCTTTCGTGTTTAGTCCAGTGGACCAATATTACCTCAATTCATGTTTGAAGAAGTGAACCTCGGCAATGGTGAAGAAGGCTTTTATTTGTTGTTCTTCATTTAGTTTACCAATTAAAGATAATTGATATTTGCATGGAGCTGTCTGAATAACTACTTCCAATAATGACATTCTGAATTTTGATGACTTGTACATTCTATTGGATTGCTTGGTAAAGGTTTGAGGAGTGTCAGCAAGATAATATTTCGAGGTTGCACTATATATTGTTACAGCTAACTCGGGGGAGGGGGGGGGGTCCATTTTTTATTCTTTAATGGGTGATGTAAGGGTGCAGTTAGCTAAACCTCTAATTTTATAAGCACAGGAAATATAAAACAAGGGGAAACACACAGATACGGTCCATCACTAACTTTGCATTAACAATATTTACACGGAATTCCGCAAATAACTTGCGAGTTACACGCTAGTTATTGCTGCAACAGATATATGAGTGCTTATATCATTAGATCTACTAATTTAGGATCAATAGGTCTAATACCTGATGTGCAGCTGTGTAGGGTTGACAACAGCGACAAATGGGCCAAGTGGGAGTAAATACCAAGTTGGTGCCACTTGAGCTAACGAATTGTCATAGTATTTTCAGCCATGGAAAACTTGTTACTGAATAAATATTCATTTTCATAATTCCTAGTATATTGTCCATTTCTTTTAATAATATGCTTTTGGCCATGACTGAATAAAGATGGAAATCATGCAGTTGATGAAATCATGGAATCTAAAGGAGCATAAAGGGTGGAAGCCTTGTGCTAACAAAAGTGTTCCTCAAACAGGTCTTTGCTCCTCTGAATGAGAAGTTGTGTAATCCTGAAATTTTGTTTTTGTTTCTTGTTGCATAAAGCATCAATTTATTCACATTTATATCTTCTGTATACTTCCTTTCTTGTTTATTTTGTTCACCATTAACCTTTTAGATCATGAGTCTCCATCATTTCATCTCATGTGTTTGTTATCTTTGTTGAAGCAATTATCTAACTTTTTCTCATTTTTTTTAAATTTTAGAATTGCCAAAGTCAAATGGGTTCCTTATAATTGAAGCAAACGGTGGCTTGAATCAGCAACGCCTTTCGGTATGCCTATTGATGAAACCATATTTTTTTTTTCAGAACTTTATGTATTGTGAGTTTTACATCATATGTGGTGTGCATGAATGGTGATTCCATTCCGTGTAATAAGGGAAGGCCATTTTTGCTATAGAAAGAAATGGTAAATCCACATTATTCCTTGGTTTACATAGCCATGTATGGAGCATGGAAGCACCTTTCCTCCTACAAAAGGAAGGATTGAAATTTCATGCTGTACGAAATGGGAAACCTTCATTAGTTTTTACGGAATGACAACTATGGCCCTTGTTAAATTTCTATACAATTCAAATTTTTAGCTCTGAGGAGCATCTATGTTTATTTCGATAAACCTTGATTCAGTTCCACTTTGATTCCATATATCAAACTAGATTACAGTGATATTCCATTCTCATTACATTAAATCACTGTTCTGTGTATCAAAGTAATGGATGGGTGCAATGCAACTTTAAATCCTGTGCATAGGAGAGATTGAAAGTGCTATTAATGATCTACAAAAATGATTTGGTTTTGAAAATCTATGCCTAGCGAGTTATGCTCTATGAAGTTGCTGAATGTTGTTCTCTAGGTCATTTTGCTTTGAATGGAAGTATGGTGTACTCTGTTAGGAATATCAGATAAAGAAACTAGACAAACTGACAAAGGACATTAATACTGGGGATTGCTGTTTGCCATGCATCATATTTCCATATTGCCTTTTATCAGAATATTCAAATTTTTATATTGTCTTGGTACTTACTATACTAACTATCATACAGATATGTGATGCTGTTGCTGTTGCTGGACTACTAAATGCAACTCTTGTTATTCCAATATTTCATTTAAACAGTGTGTGGCGAGACAAAAGGTAAACTTCTTTTGTTCCACTTAATTTCGGAATTGGCAACCTGAATACATTGGTTATTTGATTATTCATGTTAATTGTTGTGAAATACTAGCCAC
>NC_029779.3:27645-37738 GCF_000817695.3 Arachis duranensis | reverse complement strand
TAAACAAAGAAAAACTATAAAACTGATATATGACCATATTTGTATCAAGGGTATAAAAGTCCATAGAAATGTGACCAAAAGGTAGCTAATGAGGTCCAACAACTTTATAGTTTATACAGGAGTAAAGATGTTTAGAATCTCTAGTTTGATAATTTTCCATGTTTTCTCATTCTGCTTCCTATATGTCTACCTTTAACTTGCAAATAATACTGGTGACATAGGGTAGATGGAAGATCATCTTGTTCTTTGATTGCCCTTTAAATAAAATCATTGACATGGACTTCAAATTTGAGGATTGAAAAATGTTTGCCTTGGAAGGAACTATCCAAACAAAACCAATCTTTAGTAATGGAAAATCTTTCACATCTGAATCCTTTATGAGACTAAGTATTAGTTAGAGCATCCTTGTATTTTTCTAAAGTAGATTCTTTCTTACTTATGACCTTCATTCTCTGTATTTCATATCTATCTATAAATTGGTGTACTCTTCCCATATAAAAGTAACTGTGAAAACCATTAAAACACATACTTAAGATGAAATAATTAATTGACCTTGGTCATGTAGAAAATTGTATAAGTAGACAAACTTCTTGTACCGAAATGAGTTGTAGTACCATTCATTCTTAAGGCAATCCATTTTAATATTCTGAACTTTGGACGTTATGTAAACTTATTACAATATTACTACATATGCAAAGCTTCTACCACAAATGTTGAATTGAAAGTCTTAACACATTGGTCACCAAGGGATATCCTACAGCATTTAAAGAAACACTTTTTGATTGGATGATTTTACACCTTGTGTCATCATATGTCTACTATCTTCTTGACGATTTGTTTTTCTTACTAAAAAAGAAGAAAAGAGAAAATCAATCCCTTGCTGTGCATAATTAACACATCTAAAGTGCAATACTGCAATCTCAGTTATGTGTCCGCATATCTGGAACACGTTTACGTAGATTTTAATTCTATAAATAATTACATAAAAGTTCTCATAGATATTTTGTTTATCATGTTATGTAATCCAAGTTAATGGCAGTTATTTTCTAGTCCATATGAATACTTCTGAACTTGTTTATGTGTTGATATTTTTCTTTTGATGTCTGGCAGCAACTTTGGTGACATTTTTGATGAAGATTTCTTCATAGAAACACTTGGAAATCGTGTGCATGTGGTAAGAGAGCTCCCAAGTGACATACTTCAGAGGTTCAATAATAACATAAGTAATATTGTCAATCTTAGAGTTAAAGCTTGGTCTAGTCCTGCTCACTATCTTCAGAAGGTGCTTCCTCAACTATTAGAAATGGGGTGCGTTTTTTTCCCCCTCTGTTTCCTCACCATTGGTTGGCCTCCAATTCTTCCCAGTGACAATTTCAAGTTTTCCAAATGCTAAAATGTCAAATAATATTCTAATAGAAGATAGAACAAATGTAATATATTCCTAATGTTTACATGTAGTCTCTTCACTCATCAATATTTTGATAACTGAATATGTTTAATTTAAGTAGGATTATTTGCAGGGAACAAAGTACTAAAACCCACTCAACATAATGAAGTCACAATTAATGGAAGCAATATAAGAAAAATAACCAAATACACAGAAATAAATACCTGATTTTCAGGATCCAAACGAGTACATGTAAATACGAATTCCCCCCCTTGACTTATCTTGAAAAACTTTACGGTACCTGCCATCTTTTCCAAAAATCTCATAGATGAAAGTATTGTGTAAGCTTGATGACCATACTTTGCTTGATTCAACTAATGTGTTGTTTGCAGAGTTATGTTATTGAAATCTCATATTCTTTTAAAAATTTAGGCTGGGCGTTTATTTTGTTGTTTCCTTTATGCTGACAATGGGTAGGCTGTTAGATAAGGTTTTGTTGATTAGGTATATATAAGTTGGCGTAGGCTTTTAAAGGCATGAATGCACATGTATATACAGGAAGTAGAACATGAAAGCAGAAATGATGCATTTATATTATATATAAATGACAGCATGTCTTGGTGCTCCGAATTTAAATTCCTATTTCCTAAAGAGTCACGCAGTTATTATTGCTTCATGGCTTTTGTGTCATTCCTTTGCTGATTCCTTTGCTGACCAGGAACAAATGCAGGCTTATTGTTACTTCCTTATACGCATGCTATAAAAGATTCTCTTCATAAGAAAAGTAGTTCTTGTCAATTGCCGTGGTTCTTTATTAGTACTGTTAAGTGTTAATTTATGCCCTTTGCAGACATGATTTTCTCCATATGTTGTCTAAGGCTTCTAAGAGGGATTTGTTCATACTTGCTACAGAGCTATTCGCATTGCACCTTTCTCCAACAGATTAGCTCAGGATGTACCCTCAAAAATTCAAGAGCTTAGGTGCTTTGCCAATTTTGGAGCTCTCAGATTTTCAGAATCTATAAGAACACTTGCAGAAAGCATGGTTAATCGGATGGTTGAACATAGCTCCCACAGTGGAGGGAAATATGTTTCTGTGCATCTTCGATTTGAGGAGGTGATATTCTAAAATGTTTCGGTTAGCTAGCTATGTTTCTTATGCATAATTTTAAGTATATTTTACTTATGATGATTGATTTTTTATTTTTTAATTTATAATGACTAAGATATTTTTTCTTATTAATTTTTTTGATTGGGATTTTAGCTTATTAATTTTTCTTTTGTTTGGATTTGACTAATTTATTTATTCTAATTTAGCTTTAGTATTTATGTATTTGGAGCAAGTTGATTACATTTATATGGGTAAACTACCAAAATGGTACCTGATAATTCATGCCGTTGTCAAAAATAATATTGAAAGATACGAACGACAAACCAACCTCTAATAATTTAGAAACATGACAAAAAAAACCAAAAATATTTATAAGTGCCAAACAACTTTTGTATTTAGCAATTGTCCATTTGATTCAAGTTTTTGTGTAATCATTTAGATAATTATTTAGAAGGTGGATATAAAAAATTGTAGTAAAATTCAATTTCTAGCCTTTTTTTTTTCCGTAAAATCTATTAAAGCATTTGAATCATTCACAGAAAAAAATAAAAATTCACTTGGTGTAAAATCACCAAATTTTAAGAATAAAAAGTCGATCTTTCTAATAGTGGTTGCAAAAAATTGCATTAAACTCTGATCTCTAAAGCTTTTTTGAAAATATATATTTAATATCTGGTTATTTTTGTCACATTTTTAAATATCATGGGGGTTTATTTGTCATTGGTATCTTTCGGGGTTATTTTTATGGGTGATATGAACTTTTGAGTATCATTTTGGTAGTTTACCCACATTTATAATATCATTTTTTTTGTTTTTTTTTTTTTATATGTTGAGTAATATACTATGTCAAATCTTTATAGAAGTTACTGATGTTTCTTTAGTTAATTCTTTGTACATTAATTATGTATCATAATTAATAGTGGTTATCTGTATAAAGGATATGGTTGCATTTTCATGCTGTGAGTATGACGGTGGGGAGGAGGAGAAGCATGAAATGGATATTGCTCGCGAAAGGAGTTGGCGAGGCAAATTCAGGAGAAGACATAGGGTAATAAAGCCTGGTGTAAATCGGGTTGATGGAAGATGCCCATTGACTCCTTTGGAGGTATACAGATTACAAATTCATTTCTTCCTTTAAGTATGCATTGGTGTGCTTTGTTATATTTTTGGCAAAATTGTTATCTTTGCAAATGATCTGAAGTTTTTGCTTCTCGTGTTTCTTCTTTATTTCCCTTAAACCCTCGTATAGAAAATAGCCAAGATACGGGATGCATGCAGAGAACTGTAAACATTCTGAGTGGGCGTGTTAAGTTTTACATTACTTAAGGATATTGTCAAAATTTGGCTTTACGATTTCTTGGCCCTCCTCCCTCAAGCCAGTTCTTTGGATGGAGTTATGCCCAAAATTTACCTTTCATAAACTAGTTATCAAATGAAAAATTCAAATAGAAAACTCAAAGGACGACATGATATTTTTATTTGAGCAATGATAATTGCATATTCCATTTTTATGCACAGGAGAAATCCCCTTGAAGACATGTTGTATGTGACTACTAATATGTTTTTATTGGCTCAATTGCTTGGGTGAATCTTGCTGTAAGAATAGTATGTGTGATCATTCTGATATTCATTGCTCAATTTTGTTTGATGCTGTAGGTGGGAATGATGCTTAGAGGAATGGGTTATGATAATACAACCTCCGTATATGTTGCAGCAGGAAAGATATATAAAGCACAGAAGTACATGGCACCACTCAGACAGATGTTTCCACGATTACAAACCAAGAATACACTGGCTACTCCAGAAGAGCTTGCTCAATTCATGGTATTTGTGAATCGAACTATGCATAGATCAAGAAAAATCCATATTATATTGTATAGAAATGAAAGATGATTTCATTAAGAAGTAAATATCTGCAACACATTTATGAGGCAGGGCTACTCTTCTAGGTTGGCTGCTCTTGATTATACCGTTTGCCTACACAGTGAAGTCTTTGTTACAACCCAGGGTGGAAATTTTCCACACTTCTTGATGGGTCACAGACGCTATATATATGGAGGACATGCAAAGACAATTAAACCTGATAAGCGAAAATTGGCTCTACTATTCGATAATCCTAACATAAGGTACAACTTTGGCTCTCTTTCTTGGTTTGTATTTGCATTTTCAGTTGATGTGGGCAGCAAGAGATGTGTTTGGTAATACATTCAGTATAATGTGATGAAACAGAGATGGTTGAATAATGAATAATCATCATTATGGTTAGCATTGGTTTTAGAAGTTTCTTGTTGCTTCTAGCAGGGTAGTTGCGTGTGCATACCTTCTTGATGTGAACTATCTCTCCTTGAAGGTATATTTGAATAGAGGAACATAATTGATTAAAAAGAGATCCTACTTGGTGATAGAGGCTCTAAAATTATGTCTCAAAAATTTAAACTGTTAGATAAAGATACATTCTTTAACTCCAATGATGGTAGTACTCTTTAAAATGTTTAGCATTGATTTTATGCAACCTTGCCATGGGTTAGGGTAACGCTTCTGCGTTGTCTTTTATTCTGTATATGTGAAGACACTGGGCAATCTTTGTTTTCATTTGGCTTTTTCCTGCAATGCTTTATAGATAGATAATGTTATGTTTATATTTTTGTTGAGGTTTATTAATATTTATTAAAAATAATTGCTGCATACACATTTGGTTGATTTTATCCTTTTTAGGCAGATTAGAACTCCTTTCTCAAGACAAACTAATACTTAGCCAGTGGCTATTAACTTATTATGACTAATGGCACAGTTTAGAAGATAATATTTCACCCTTGTTATGATTTGGATGCTTGTCTCAAAACGAATTCGATGTTATTTATCACTTATTTCTATAAATGTTGATGTTACTGTTCTTCCAGGCTGCCAAGCATCCTCAAGTTACTTATCTTTTATTTCAATATTGATAACTTCCATTCTCATAACTCGATGTTTTAATTTATGCATAATTATGCAGGTGGGAAGTTTTCAAACAACAAATGAAAGACATGCTTCATCACAGTGATCAAAAGGGCATCGAGTTGAAAAAGCCTGGTGCTTCTCTTTATACGTTTCCCATGCCAGATTGCATGTGTAAACAGGAAGAAGCAAGAAGTAGAAATTGTAGCTCTAGGAAATGTATGATGTTTTGAGTGTAAATATATGGCCTTTTAGGAATACGTTCAATACCTGTAATTTATTTTTTTTATAATTTAGTTCGATTTTCTTTTTTCTTTTAAAATATGGTAGAGTTATTTTAAGTAAAAGCTTATAAAAAGTCCACAAATTAAGTGTTAATTGTTATTTTCATTTAAGTGCAACAAATGGCACTTAAGTGTACACTAAATAATTGTAAACCTGCACAGACACGTTAGATTGCATCATGAATTATTCTTGGATCCCTGCTGACCGCTGAGTTTAGCATGGCAATTTAATTGCGTGAAGGCTATATTGAAGGCTTATAATCTTGGTTCTTGATTTACCAATTAGAGATAATTGATATTTGTATGAGCTGTCTAAATGACTACTTCCAATAATGGCATTCTAAGTTTTGATCTGATACATTGCATTGGATTTCGTGGTAAAAGTTTGTGGAGTGGCAGCATGAGAATATTTTCAGGTTGCATTATATATTGTTACAGCTACCATTACAACTATATAGTGCTTATATCAAAATTTTTACAAAAATATTATTTGTACACTAAAATTAATTATTAGTTTATTTATATCTAAATATATGTGATTTAATTTATTTTCAATGTGTATTTGTATTTTAATATGTATACTTTTATTTTTGCCTGCAAATTAAATGAAACTAATAGTTATATGTATTTTTTTAAAAAAATTATAAATATTAAAAATAAAAAAGCATACGTTATCCAAAAAAATTTGACTGTTTCAGTATAATTTTTCTTAATACAATTTGAAGTATTGATTAAGTCAAAACCTACTCTTAATAAAAAAAAATAATAAACATCCACATATTTTGAAGCACACAAATTTAAACAAAAAATTATGCATGAAAATTTCGACTATACTCACGTACTAATCAAAACCTATTCTTAATTATATATTTTTTATAATTAAAATTGACGATTAAAAATTACTGAAATATCAGTTTATTTAAAAATTTTCTTATATATAAGTATAGTATAGTAACAAGCAAGGAAAATTTTAACTAATCATATTCGAAGTTTTTTAGTATTATCAGAAAAAAGCAGTCAATCAAAACGGGTAAAACTAATATATCTAATATATTAAAAATTAAGGTAAAATATTAAATTGATCCTTTATATTTAGGTGTAATTCTGGTTTAGTTCTTAAGGTTCAAAGTGTCATATTTGAATTCAAAAAAGTTTTATTTAGTTTCAATGTAATTCCACCCTGAAGTCAAAGTTAAATAATTAACGGCATGCCCTACATAACAGTAGTACACGAACAAGGTCGATAATTTGGAGAACAAGTATAAACTCTAAAGGCACAAAATCAACTGTGGATGTATCAAAATTTATTTATCATTTTCCTTAGTTTTATAGAAAATATTTCATTTAAATTGTAAAAAAATAATAAATAAATGTAATGATGCATCCATTTATGTCTTAGGAGCTTGTATTTGTTCTCTAGATTATCGACCTTGTTCTTGTACTGTAGTCATGTAAAACATTCCGTTAATTATTTAACTTTGACTTCACGGTATGCTACATTCAAGCAAAATAATTTTTTTGGATTCAAATATGACACTTTAAATCTTAAGAACAAAAATAGAATTACACCCAAATAAAGAGAATCAATTTAATATTTTACCCTAAAAATTAATTAAATATTACTTGTAAGCAAATGAATATTCATTTAAAATATTAAATATTTAAAGGAGGAAAAGTTATTTACCGAGGACAAAGTTAAAAACATAAAACATAAAACAATTAAAAATTTGAGATATTCTCCACATCCAAATAATTTTGTCATTTAAGTTCATCCAAACAATTTTAGGTCATGCACTTTTTCCATTTTTTTCTTTCCTCATGCTTCTTTTTCTTCTCACGTTCGTTTACGCACGGAGCGTCTTCTTCTTCTTTGCGTTCCTCTCCTCATTCTCCTCCTTCTTTTTCACGTTCCTTCTTCTTCATGTGTTTTTCCCCGATCGTCATTCTTTTATTGTTGTTGCTGTTGTATCTTTTTGTCTTTTCCTCCTTCTCTCCCTGGTGAAGAAGCAGTAGAAGATGATGAGAAAGAGTTTTGAATTGTGCAAAACAGAAATGAACCAAACATGTTATTATGGTAAAACAATTGTATAGTACTAAATGAACGAAACATAATCTATTATATAAATTCAAATTCGAACAGCTTTCTTCATAATGAACCGAACAGGTACTCATGGTGAAATAATTGTATAACACTGAGTGAACAAAACATAATCCATTATATAAAATCAAATTCGAAACACCTCTATCTATAATTTAGAGATTATTAATTCAATTCAATTCAATTCAGATTCAGAACACTTACATCCATTCAATTTAATTCAATTTAGCAATGGTATTCCATTCAATTCAATCGAAAAAATAATTTGTATTGTTGGTGATGATAATAACAAAAGAAAAGGAGGAGTAGAAAAAGAATATGCATGCAGGAGGAGAAAGAAGAAGATGAGGAGGCATATGTGAATTTGAAAAAAGAAAAAGATGACATATGTGTATATTTAAAAGAAGAAGAAGATAATAAAAAAGTCTAAGGGACTAAGGGGAGAAAAAAAATTAATAAAAGTAATTTTTGTTGGTATTTGATCTACTTAAATAAAACTTAAATAAAAAAATGTTTGAACGTGGAACATAGCTCTTTAAAACCTTGTTTTCTGTTTATAGTTAGGTAAACTAATCCAGTGATCTATATATATATATAACAAGCAAATAAAATTTTAACTAACCATATTCGAAGTCTTTTAGTAACGAAAAAGACAGTCAATCAAAGTGGGTTAAATTACTTTATTAAAAAATAATTAAATATTACTTCTAAGCAAATGAATATTCATTTAAAATATTAAATATTTAAAGGAGAAAAAGTCGTTTACGGTGGATAAGATTAAAACTTAAAAGCCATAAAAGACGAATAAAAATATTAAGTAAAAAATTTATTTTTGTAATCCAGTGATGTTTCCGTTTGTTCCTATCTTCACCTTTACCTTTATTAGTTATTAGACATTAGTACATAGTTATTTAGAAAAGGTGAATAATTGACATTTAAGATAATCTAGAAACAAGGGTGAATCATGAATCATGAATGTGTACACAAAAAAGACAATCTAGAAGCGTTAGATTTAATTTGTGAATTGTGATGAACGGCAACATCCACATCACTAATAAATGGTCAAAGTAAATGCGATGATACTTGAAGAAGAAAACTGTTCACAACTCAATTGACTATATAATAATTAGATCAATCAATTTTATTTTTATTTTCTTTATTCATTTTTTTAATTTTATATCCTAAGCAAAATTCAGTTCTATATTATTTTATAGCCGTCATCGGATTCCATAAATATTACTAGCAATCTCTCTCCATTGTTCAAACAAATCTCATCTATGATCTATCTATAGTTAAAAGCAAAGCACAGCGTAGCATCCATGGTTTCAGCGGCAGATTCCATACAAAGGTAACAACTTTCACTTTTTTTTAATACCCTTTTGTAAAAAACACAAATTTAGAGGGGCATTTTGGATTTTTTCTTGTTTCCCAGGTATGCAGTAGTTACAGGTTCAAACAAAGGGATAGGGTTGGAAACTGTTAAAGGGTTGGCATCAAATGGTGTGAAGGTTGTTCTGACAGCAAGAGATGAGAAAAGGGGATATGAAGCTGTTGAGAAATTGAGGAGAGAGTGCGGTTTCTCTAACGAACTTGTGATCTTTCACCAGCTTGATGTAACTGATTCTTCTAGCATTGCATCATTGGTGAAATTTGTGAAATTCCAATTTGGAAGACTTGATATCTTGGTAAGTTTCAAGATTTTTATGATTAATGCTTTGCATATCAATTATCATGATCTTTTGCTTCATCCTTTTGTATTTTTAATTTTTCTATTTACTCTCTTTTTCTTAAGTGCTTAAAGTTCAACGCCTTGCAGACTGATGTTGAATATTCTGAACGTTGCTTCATCTCTCATTTTTTTTTTTTTAAATGTTCTACCCTTTTTTTTTTAAGTGTTTAACTTTCCCAGATTAATGCTGAATATTCTGAACTTTTCTATTTTTGTCCCCCCTTCTTTTTTTTTTCTTTTTCCTAAGTGACATTTATTATAAAATAACAATGCTTGGAATCTGGCTTATGCATATATGCAAGAATTTTCTTTTTATAAAAACTTGGTCTTAATCAAGCAAATTCTGTGTCTGATTCCAAGAGTAATTCCTCTTATGGCAGATTTTCTTTTTAAAATTTAGCTTATTGGAATGATTCTGTTAATTCTATTTGCTTATGAATAATGTTTGGTAAAGCCATATGTTAAAATATGGAAAACACACCGAGTGAAGAGTACTATTTGCAGTGTTGCATTTTTTTTAATTGATGTGAAAATCAATACTTTACAT
>NC_029779.3:25721-27607 GCF_000817695.3 Arachis duranensis | reverse complement strand
AGGTGAACAATGCAGGAATCAATGGTTTCGATTCAGCTGATCTTATAGGATCAATAATTAAGTGGAAAGAGCTTAATCAAACTTATGATATGGCTGAAAAATGCTTAACAACAAACTACTATGGTGCTAAAGAAACAACTGAGGCATTTCTTCCTTTGCTTCAGTTATCCACTTCACCTATGATTGTCAATGTTTCTTCCACAGCAGGGTTGTTACAGGTACAAGAAAATGGCCATAGTTTAAGTATCTTTTTTGGTTTTGTTTTCATTTCCTGTCTTCCTTCTCAATGCTTTCAAGAGTGAAAACATGAAATGGAAGTAGACAAACGAGGTTCAATTGTTTTTAGAGTCAAATAAATTTTCGGTCTCTGTAAATTTGTAATTTTCCATTTGGTCCTTGCAAAATTTAAGATGATTAGTCTTAGCTCTTGCTGTTTGTTTATACTAAATGATGATAAGTCTCTTCTTGCAAGGAACAAACAAAAAGAAACAAAAAATTATGGATCTTAAAGAACTACACTTCTTTAACCCTTTCATGGAAATGGAAGACACTTAAAAAGAAACAAAGACTAAGAATAAAAACGAGATTGATCCTTTACTTTCTTTAAATTGACTTTTTTAAAGTGTGAACTTGTCTCTGATACTTTGACAACACTGACAACATTGTCTTATGATGTTTTTTTCAGCACATATCAAATGAATGGGCTAAAGGGGTGCTAGATGACACCGAAAACCTCACAGAAGATCTAATAGACAAGGTACTAAGGGAGTTCATGAAAGATTTCAAAGAAGGTTCATTGAAAACCAAAGGCTGGCCAACCTATCTGTCTGCATATATGCTCTCAAAAGCAGCCATGAATTCTTACACAAGGCTTCTGGCACGGAAGCATCCGAAATTCTGTGTTAATTGCGTCTGTCCGGGTTTTGTAAAAACGGACATTAACCAAAATACCGGAATCTTATCGGTTGAAAATGGTGCTGCTAGTGTTGTTAGATTAGCATTGTTGCCTAGTGGTTCACCTTCTGGCTACTTCTTTGCTATGCAAGAATTGTCAAGCTTTTGATTTTTGAAGTTTGATGAATGATTAATTTTTGTTACATATTATGCAAATTACTAGTGAAAAAGAGAGTGGTGAAATTCTTTACCGATGTGTAATTTCTTGTGTGATAGTGAAATGTAGGGGAATTTTTACATGCAAGTTGGCCAATCCTATATTTCTAAATTCTGACTATATTCATGCTTCAAAATGGTCAATTTCAATTGAAATAGAATAGTCAACTCTAATTTTGCAAGTGGTGTTTTGAAATTTAATGCTCTAGAATATGATGCTTCCATAACAAAGAAATTTTCAGCATTAATTAGTCCAATACAGGGAAAATGGGCTAGTACCTTCTCATGTTATTATTTGTTTCTTTCGAATTGCATTTGTTTTGCGTCTACAAAAAATTGTTAATTATGTGGATTAACAATTATCTTGTGTGATAATGAAATGTGGGCAAGTTTACATGCAAATTGGGTTATTCTGTATTTTTCTGTTGATGATGATGCTTCATATTTTGAAATTTCAATTTGAGAAAGAATGGTGAATCTAATAATTCGCAAGGGATATTTGAAACTTTAATGTTCTAGAATACGAACCTTCCATAACAGATTTTCTCTACATTATTTATTCCAATCCATTGAAATGGATTAGTACCTTCTCAACTTAGTTTCTGTCACAGTGCCTCTTTTTCTCCTGCAAAATTTGACTAATTATGTGAATGATAAAATACTTTATGTCATGGTAAAATGCGGGGAACTTTTCATACAAGCAAGTTGATTTTATATTTTCTCATGTTGTTGATGCTTCAATAAAAAAAAGAATGGTCAATTTTTTTTTTTTTTTT
>NC_029779.3:22392-25680 GCF_000817695.3 Arachis duranensis | reverse complement strand
ATAGTTTTGAGCGTTAATGTTCTAGAATATGAACTTTCCATTACAATTTACAAAGAAATTTTCAATGTTTGTCCAATACATTGAAATTAAGCTAGTACCTTCTCTAGTTATTATAATTTATTTTCTATAAGTGTGTCTTTTTTCTCTATAAAATTTGATTAATTGAATTTCTCTTTATGTAGTAACCGATTGGTCTAAACTCTTAAATAGAGTTTTAATTTGTGATAAACTAGTTCTTAATTTGTTGAGTTAGAGAAAATAGATTCTCTTAATTTTTTTAACAATTAAGAGAGTAAAATATAATCTATTAAAATATTAAAAATTATATTTTATTCTTTTAATTATTAAAAAAATTTGAAAAAATTATTTGTTCGAATTGGGAAATAACATGGAAACCAAAAAAAATATTGATTAATTGTGTGAATTGCCTATTCTCTTGAATGCACGTATATAAATGCCGAATCATGGAATAATTGGCGTTTTCACATTGCAACATGCCACATATTTCATAATTGGCAATAAAAAGAACAAATAATTGGCATGGAGTAATTAGTGCTAATAATTATAACCACCAATAGTCCAGTAGGCTTCCATGGACATTGTAGCACTGCATTGGTCTAAAGAAAGACTATAATTACTTGATAAAAGAGATACAAGAAGAAGAAAGAAATAAAGAAAGAGTATATTTTTTGGCAAATGTTTGGGAAACCGCAATTACACATCTTTTTTATATTTGGAACACCACCTTTTGTATTTAGGGTGCCTAAGACAAGTTCCAATGAAAAAGCATTGACCTACTCTTGAAGCACCAAAAGAAGCAGTCCTGCTCAAGGACTAACGAACGACCGTCTCTGTTAATTGGGATCTGGACATAGCAATAAAAATTTGTTACGTGATAAATATTAACAAAAATAAATTAAAACAAGAATTAAAATATTAAAATTTAACGGTCGTTAGGATTTAGTTAAAAATTTTAATATGAAAAAAAAAATGCAAATTTTTGTTGAAAATAGAATTTTTTTAGTGTATATATAGGAGGATGGACGTTGCAGATATAGCAGGTGCAACACGCAGGTTACATGTTGCGTGATGGACACATGGCCCAATAAGTAGCAATACGCACCTTGCGTGCTGTCCACGTGGTGAACATCAAGCCAACATGCACTTGCGTGTTAAACACGTGTCAGGCATGCAAGTAACATGCATCCTGCTTGTTGGACATATGGCAAACGCTGGTTGGATAATTTTGCAACACGAAATTTGTGAGGTGAGTCTTCTGCCTATAAAACCGAAACTCATTATTTTACTGCATTACAAGAGAGGTATTTTTCTCTACTAGTGTGATGGGGAACACTGCAAATATAGTGGTTTACCACAACAGTGAGGTTATACGAAATACATATGAGGATATGAGCTTTGTTTGTAAGAGTATATTTTCGTTGTGGTTCTATGCACTATAAGGTTTGCGGAACTATAGTACGGATTTTGTCAGAGCATAGAAAGTGATATTTTAAAGAGGGTGAGTAACATTTTCTACCGGAGTCCAATTGTCGTATTTGACGGCCTGATACAGTTTGAGGTTATGCCGATCGTTGACGAAACAAGTATTCAGCAGATGTTTTATATTCATCAGCAAACTCAGGTGCAACATCCAAGGATATAGTTGTATGTTTAGTTTGAACATATAACTGCGGATGAGGTTCAACATAATCCATATGTGCAAGATGACAGAACTGAAGCGTACGAAGGAATGAACAATGATAGCGACGAGGAGTTCAAAGCTACGTATGAAGCCGGTGACGAGGATGAAGACGACGAGGGGGAGGTGAGATAGTCGCGGAAACTTTAGTGGTTCCACCCGCAGTTAGTCAACCGATGAACATTCCATATTTTATGCGTAGTCTGGATCTTAACGCCATGCATGATACAGCGCGATACGTGGTCATGTATCAGACGCAAAGGTGTCTCGAAACCAAGCGAGGAACCTCTGCTCTTTTAACACGCAGGGTGTGTGTTGTCCCACTGCTCGATAGGTGACGAATTTCTGCTGGAAATCCTTGTTAAAGCACTTCGAAACTCTGCGATGAATATGCAACACGCAGGGTGCGTATTGTGTTAGTCTCTCTGCATCTCCACCCTTATGTAAAACATTCCAAATAGTAATATACAACAAAAACATCATATATTTATCCATATAAAAAATAATTTCTGTTAGAATTTATTCCATAAATATAGTTTATATGCACTTTTATTATTACAGTTTCTTCTGATCTACTCTAATACTTTTCTCAAATTTTCCCAACTAGTATTTTGTTAATAGAGTAAAGTATCGTTTTTGTTCCCAACGTTTGGGGTAAGTCCTATTTGTGTCCCTAACATTTAAATCGTCCTATTTGTATCCCTAACGTTTATAAAAGTGATTCAATGTTATCCTACTATCAATTATACTAACAAATCAGATTATATTTTTCAATTATTCTCACTTGGATGTATTCATTCTCAATTAGGTCTCACTTGAATGTGTTCGATTTTAATATTATACCCACTATTTGTGTTTAGATTCAATTATGTCCCTAGAAAAGTGAATTACGTAAATGTTGTAGGAATTAGTTTCAACTTTTGATGAGCTATTTTTCGGAGTGGATCATCGATTCTATCCCAGACATTTGTATTCTAACTTCAAGAAGAGATTTTTAAAACTCAAACTAAAGCGTTCATGATATATAATTGACGGTAGGATAACATTGAATCACTTTTATAAACGTTAGGGATACAAATAGGACGATTTAAACGTTAGGGACACAAATAAGATTTACTCCAAACGTTGAAGACAAAAACAATACTTTACTCTTGTTAATATTATGATTTAAAATGAATCCAAATCAATTCAATTCATTTTTTGTTAACTATATATTTCTTTAACGTAAGTAATATTGCTGATTAATTAAAATTTGAATAATATATTGTTTATTATTAATGTTATTTATGAAGTTATTTAATTTTTNGAAATATAATTATTTATAAAATACACCTTATAATTATTTATATACGAAATATATATAATTATATATATACGAAGTAAAGAATATAATTATTTATATATCTTTACCTTCAAATATTTTTTATTTCCTATTTTTATAATTAGTAAATTATTGTAATTCAATATATTTTTACCCTCTTTGTTATACAAAATATTTTGTAACTTATCATAATTTTCGTTTCTCACGATATCTTTTGTTATATCACTAATTCTTGCGTTGATCAAACAATAATGATGTCATCAACATA
>NC_029779.3:10836-22360 GCF_000817695.3 Arachis duranensis | reverse complement strand
ATTAATAGAAAAATAATAAAAAATAAACAATTAAATTGCCAATTAAAAAAAGAGTAATATTATTATAAATAATATTAAAGTATTTTTTATATGATTATAAATATTAAAATTAATCTTAATAATACAAATGTAAAAAAAACTCTAAATTAAATAAAAAATACAAATAATATAAATATATATAAAAAAATTTAAACCTTAATACATAAAGAATAGTAATTTTTTTTTACTATCATTACACTATTAAATTTTATTCTATACAATACATCTATTATAATAATATATGAGTTTTTAAAATTTGTTGGGCCAAGGCCACTATTTGCTTCCCCTGAGTCCGTCCCTGCCAGGTAGTATCATCTCTCTCACAAAGTGTACGAAGATTTTCTTCCTAAGTGATCAGAAAAAAGACTTTGTTGATAGCTGGCAAGGGTTCCATGAGAAGGATTTGGCCACAAATTTATGCAAACGATTCATCTAAACCCATCAAGAAGCAATGTACATACTCAGCTTGGAGAAACTCGTGCATTGCTTGAGCATCACCACAATTGCATTGAACACATGCTAATATGAGTTCAATTCTTCTCATAGGACTTTAACATTTGTGAAATATTGAGAGACAGACATGGCACTTTGGCGAAGATTGATCAATTCATGGTTCAGTTCGAAGTCACGAGGAACATTACTATGCTGGAAGCATTTCTTTAAATCATTCCATATATAGTTCTGTGTAGATAAGGGGGATGTGGCAATCTCTTTTGACGTTGAATTCAGAATCAAAGTGCTCACCACGTCGTTCACACATTGCCAATTTTCAAATCTTTTTGACTCAGTGATTGGATCAGATTTGGTGGAAGAATTGAGCCATTGATAAAGTCAAGCTTACGTTTGGCGTTCAAGGATTCATGAAGAAAATCCAAATATATTAGTCTTTATCTCAGGTTTAAACTATAATACCAAGCTCCAATTCTTGAAGAAAAATTCATTGAACATAAACATAGACAACAATTATTTAGAATTTAATTATGTAAAATAAAATTATCAAATAATAATTATTTTATGATAAATCTAGTTAAAACATAGAAAATAATTATTTTATTTTACAGTATTTAATAACTGATTTTTATATATATATAATATTTTTATTATAAAAATTATTATTATGTTATATATATTTTGTCTTTACCGTCAAAATTTTTTAAATTCGTCATTGATAGTAGGTCTTAGTTAGGATGCTGTGATCTTTTGCTGAGCTTTCTTTTTCAAAAACACAAGGGAAGCAAAATTCATCATCAGAACCCAAGGCAATTAGCTTAGTGGAAGAGTCTCGATTGGGTTTTACTTACAACATCAAGAATTCGAATTTTGAAAGATTTCCTTGGAGAAAAAATGTACAAAACTCAGATGGTCATGTCTACACTTATATCGTTTTGGTGCATTATGATGTAACCTTATTGTTCTTAGTGGCTAATAAGGTGGCTATAAAGAAGAAATCAATCAAGAATACATGATTAAAGATTTAAAGTTGATCTCTTTTTGCCAGCAAATACAGTTTCATTGAGTGGTCAACAATTTAGTCATTCTAACCCGACAATTTATATTCATACTAGAATTCACCTTTTTAATAATATCAGAATATTAATAAATACTAAAATTATAAAAATTAGACCAAACCAACTAATTAGACACCCGGTTAATTGAAAACGGGCTACTAGATTGGTTTAGTTTAAAGTTGATGAAAATGTTAACTAGTTGGCTTTATTATTTTAGCATATTCTGATTTAGCAAGTTATAACTAATAGTTGGTTATGTTATTTGTAGTTGTAGCTGAGCTGAGATCAGATGACTCTGCATCTAGTTAGATAGTAGTTATTTAGCATAGCTAAGTTAACTAGCTGTTAGTGAGAACTATAAATAGCAATAGCTAGATATATTGTAAATTGATTTTTCTCATTCTATTTTTCTGTATTTAATGAGAAGTTCACATTCTCACCCATTCTCTCTAAAGCACGGTTTTTTTTATGGTGCAGTGAGCAGGGAGGACTGAGAACATGAAGAGAGGTGAAGAACAGTGCTAAATTAGAGTTGTGATTCTGCTAAAATGGCATACGCCTCCATTTTAGACATAGAGGTAAATTGCGATCAAAACTAAGATCTCATAACAGTAGAGCTTCGAAGCTTAGCAAGACTACTATCGAGACTTTGCGACTCTAGAGTTTTAGATCTGAACTCGAATGGAGCCAGATCAAGTGCGAATGTTTCGGTAAAAACTAAAAATTGTTTGATAATAAATTGGTCAAAAAATCAGTTAATTAATCAAATCAATGTGATTTTTTAGTGATTGACTATTTTAAAATCGAAAATGTTTGATAACTAAAGAAAATTAGTCAAAAACAGCCATAACTTACCTTATTTAATATTTATTAATTGTCGCAACAATTAATAAATGTTAAATAAGACAAATTCTAGCCGTATTTTTTGTCTCTTTAGCATTATCTTTTAAAATAATAAATAAAAAAATTATATATTTTGTACATAAATATATTATTTTATTATATCTAGTTGGAATCTAATTGAATGCTTTGAACATCTAATTAGGGATGGTAATAAGATTTCATGAGAATGGAGACTCCTCTCGTGTGTCCTTGTCCAGTTTAGTAAAATGCTCCGTCTCTTTCCTATTTTTGTCACGGTCTTCATTTATTTATTTTTTTTTTTGTAAAAAAAGCGTAGGTTTCTATGGATATTAAATTTTAAAAAAAAATTGAAAAAATTAATACAATTATAATCAAATTTCATACAATTCAACTAAATATATCAAATTAAAACACAATCTAAACACAAATTTAACATAATCAATATACACACAAAATTTTTAACATATATATTAAAATAAAATAAAATAAATTTCTAATAAAATAATATAATAATTCTTAATAATCGATCATAACTAGTTAATAAGACTCCTTTTCTAAAATGACACAAATTTAAAAGGTTATTGCAAATTCACTTTTTTTTATTGATGATATGTCTATTTTTCAGAATTTTGATAAATACTCTAGAAATTCACTTTTTAATAATAGTAATAATCAAAGATGTAAAAATTTTATATTATAAATAAAAGAGCAAAAAAATAATTTTATAAGTGTCATCTGCAATAATTTTTTAAAATTATTAAACATGAATAAAATGATAATTTTTTTTTTAATTAAACATCGATGTCATAGCATCAGATATATAAAACAAAACATTATTGGATTTATGTTTAAGAAGGTTGTTTGGACCACAATATTTCATAAATAAAAAAAAATGGGACCACGATATACATATCTATCATTACAAATATTTTACATATATTATTCACCAACGGTTTAATTACATTATCTTGAAATATATAAATTTTTGGTGAACGAAAATTATATGTATGAGTACGTACCATCGATATGATAGGTATACAAATAATTCAAATTTGATATCCGTGTAATAAGGTCAGACGGACCACAATATACATCTATCACTACAAACATTTTAAACATATAATTAATCAATGGTTGTTATATGATTTTTTTTCCCTCTTTTTAAAACATAACTATAAAAAGAGAACATTGAATTCTACCAAGAATTTTCCTTGGTCTCTTCTTGCACCAATTAAACTGAGAAGTTATACTGATAGAATAAGTATTGAATATGCAGTTTGTTGAGAGTGGCTAAAAGATGGTAATAGTTTGTTATAAATGTTCTTGGTTTAAATTGGTGCAGAGCTTTATTAGTTAGTGCTCTCTGTCATCTACAAAAGCCAATTCACACTCTTATATAAGGCACATTCAACAATAATACTATTTCAAAGGTTACTTGAAATTTAGTTGCTTTAGGCCTGAACGTAAAATTTAAACTATATTTAAACAGCGTTTGATTTTTGTTAATGTCAAGGTGTTACCGTCTGTGTTTTTCATAAAAAGAGTGCGGTGATATCTGTAAGAGACTTCGACGTTTAAATTAGTAAGAGTTTTAAGTAGATTTTTAGTAGATTCGGCTCTAAATATACCTGAAATTGTCAGTGTATAATAATAATAACTACTTTTTTTAGTGTAGTTCCACCTTTAATCGTGGAAGGTCATTTGACTCATTTCCTTTATCTTAAAAAGTTGTTGAGATCTTTAAATAAAAAATATTTTAAGAATAAGTTACTTATTCAAATAGGCGAAGCCAGCAGCCTCCTTATCCCGGCTTCTGGTCTTTAAGGTCGGGTAGATGCAGGTCGTATTAGATCCCTTAATTAATTGAACTTTATTTATTTTAGACTTTATTAACATTTTAGGTTAGGATATAAACAAATACCATTCACAAATATAACACTCTTTTTCTTATTCTCTTCGATCTCACTCAAATGAAAATATTATTTTGCTAAAAAGATACTTATTAAATTTCTAAAATAATTTTTTTTACTGATGATAAAATAAAAACAAAAAACACCAATATATTCAACGAATGTAATTTTTTCTTTTAAAAAATTAGTAATTCCATGCAAATTTTTTTTAAATATATTTATAAAAAATTGAAAAAAATAATTTTTATAATAAAAAATATCTATTTTTTTTAAAAAAATAAAAATTTTTGTGACTAAAAAATTAAATATAAAATAATTTATTTATAAATTATTATTAATATAAATCTTTATGTTTTAATCTTATTTTATAAAAATTTTAATTAAATTATTTATTCAAACTAACCTTAGACATGCAATATCCATATTTGATTCCTAATGTTGCGTGTGTATATACATACCCTTAGACAAATACCACTAATATAATTAAACACACGCATAGACATATATGTCCCTATAATGACGTGTAAATATGTTGATATCATACAAATAATTACTCTCCGTTTGGTTACTCTCTCCTAAAAATATCCAATTATTGTGTACGGTGCATATATAATTTATTTCGTATATATCTCTCATAATATAATTTTTAAATAGAGACAAGATAAAAAAGAAGAGCAGCTTCGCTATAAAAGGATGCCAACAATTAGCTGATAAAAACAAACCAAAATCATTTCTCTTAAAATTGCTTCTGTAACAAATTAAAGCTTTTAATACGCTGGGCATCATCAACATGGGAGAAGAAGCAAAAAGGTAGAGAGAAACGATAGTCTCATGAAATTATATATATAAAAAAAAATTAAATTATGAAATTGGATGTTTTTAACCATTATTATATTGTGGATTTTAATCTTCTTATGCGAGTCTTAAAACGCCAAAGGAAAAAGAAATTAGTATATGAAATTTTTTTATACGAATGCTGTGTTTTATGATATCATCATCAGTAGAAATAAATGCTTAATTTGAATTCTGTAGATATCAAACAGATTCCTTATATAATAATATGTAATTTAATAATTTTGTAAAACTACTTTATATTTGGGTAATGCTAGGGAAAAAAAAAAGTAAGAACTTACCTTATTTAACATTTATTAATTGTCGCAATAATTAATGAATATTAAATAAGACAAATTATGACTGTTTTTAGCTGATTTTCTTTGATTATTAAATATTTTCGTTATATTTATAGTATTGAATATCCTTCGATTAAAAGTGTGATATAATAAATTGAACCTAAAAATGGTGGGAACTTCCCTAGGAAAATACATCGCTTAATTTGCCTGTTAACACTTTATTTTTGTGAACACTTGGGGAAAAAAATGGAAGAAAAAGAATAAGAAAAAAGAAAAGAAAAGAAAGAAACATTTGCTCAAAATCGAAGCTAAACAATGTGTAATCGGGCTCAAATATATATGATAGCTTCTTAATTAGTAGTAAATTCTAAATGTAAGATTGATAAATATAATAAAGAAAAGTCTAGGAGCTATTAAATTTTGGCCAGTATATAACTAGTAAAAAAAAAGTAAACTATTAGATGAAATCTCACACTAATCTCATACTATTAAAATCATCATTGATGGCTATTTGATGGCTACAAATCACAAAAATTGCTAGCTCCTAACACTCCTCATATAATAATTATCTTGATTCCTTAACTATAAATTTCTAATCCAACAGAATGAAAGAATAAAGTCTTTAATTAGCCAGAGACTTGTACTATTTTTATGAGACTTTTATCCACTTGCAATGAATAAAAAAATCTCAATTAGTATAACTAACATATGTTTGCTTTATTAGGTATGCGGTAGTGACAGGAGCAAACAAAGGAATTGGGTTTGGGATATGCAAGAAATTGGCATCAACTGGTGGCGTTGTGGTGGTGCTTACAGCAAGAGATGAGAAGAGGGGTTTGGAAGCCATTGAAAGATTGAAGAAAGAGTTTGCCCTCTCTGATGACTCTTTGCTTTTTCATCAACTTGATGTCACTGACCCTCTCAGCGTTGCTTCTTTGGCAGCTTTTGTTAAGACAAGATTTGGAAAACTTGATATATTGGTAAGCTGTTTATTTGTACTTAATATTTGTTACACATTATTTTATTTGATGTAGTACTTTTATATTTAACTGAATTTTGACGCACATTTCATTTAATAAGCACAAAAAGTATAGGATCGGAGGATAGTTTCATTTCTATTTTATTTTTGACGTTTTACTATTTCATTTTAATTTTTGAGGATATAGAGTATATTTTTTCTAAATAAAAATATGTAATAAAAAGGCACTGATCTGATAAATATTATTTTCAAATAATGTTAATACTAATATCTGTTACGCATTATTCTAAATCCAACGCCAATCGAATATAATTTCTAATTAATAGGCGTTTATAGATGTTGGGACGAATTGATTAAAGTCATGTATTGGATTGATATTTGATACTGTTTATTACCAAAGAATTATTAGAATATACATGTTCGACACAATAATATGGGTGCAGGTGAATAACGCAGGTGTTCCTGGGGGAGTAGTAAATGGAGAGAACGTCCTTAGAAGGGTAAATTCCCTCATTCTCATTAAAAATAATTAATTAAACTCTCTAATAGTATAAAATTATTCAATTATGCACATAAAACAATTATCTATATAAAATATATGTAAAAAATATATGAAATAAGACATAAATATATCATAATTAATTTATTAGTATAAAATTATTTTAAGCTTTTAAGATAATATCTTATATTATCACTAAATAGATGGCATCATAACCTTAACTAATTTGTTGGTGTAGAAAAGGGGTGAATTAACAGGTTGGACCGATTGGAATATCATAGTTAGACAAAATTATGAGCTAGCTAAGGAATGTGTTGAAACCAACTTCTTTGGAGCTGAAAGAGTAACCGAAGCTCTTCTTACTTTGCTTCAGCTATCCACTTCACCAAGGATTGTCAATGTTTCCTCCGCAATGGGGGTATTGAAGGTAATATATTTAATTTGTATATATGTGTGTATTTTCTACGATTAAAAACTATAACATGCATTTTACAGATGATTTTTTTTTCTATTTTTTGTTTAGATATTATTTAAATTTAAAAATACTATGTACACATTAAAAATCAATTGTCATATATTTCATGTATAAATATATGTTTTATTTAATACGTATTTTATATTATAATTAATTTGGTGATTAATTTTTTGTATATACTTAATATAATTGATTATATTTTGCTAGGGTTTCAAATTTCTATCCTAGTTTGAGAAAAAATGAAAAATTCTTATATTTTTACTTAATCATTTATATTTAATTTTTTAGATAATTAGATTACATGGTGACGAAACTCTTTCCTTATCAATGTTTATATATATATATAAACAATTATTTTATTTCAGCATATACCAAATGAATGGGCTAGAGGATTGTTTGAGGACATTGATAACCTCACAAACCAAAAACTTGGCGATGTTCTGAGAGAGTTCCTTAAGGATTACAAACAAGGTTCATTGGAATCCAAGAAGTGGCCAATAGTGGTTTCAGGCTACACAATGTCAAAGGCTGCTTTGAATGCATACACGAGAATGCTTGCTAAGAAATTCCCTAATTTTAGAGTAAATTGTGTGTGCCCTGGATTTGTGAAGACCGATTTGAATGAGAATACTGGATTTATGAGCATTGATGAAGGTGCTGAATCTCTTGTAAGGCTTGCATTGTTGCCTGATGATTCTCCTTCTGGTCAATTTTATTCAGTGGATGAAATCATTCCCTTTTGATGCGTGTATATCAGGGTATAAGAGTGATGGTATAGTCTTTTATCTGTGTGCTTCATCAGGATTCTTCTAATTCAAAATTTACTCAATATATAATGGATAGTTGTTTATAGTAATTAAGGACAATTCAATATATGTGAGTGAAATTTTAAATTATGAGAATTTCTAGACATAATAAGAAGAAATTATAATTTCTCATATGTAAATATAGCTGCAGGTTTCTTTGTCCTATTTCATCTATGTGTTCGTTGTTGTCCTATGGTTTTTTTTTATTTAAAAATAAAAATTTATACTTGTTAATTTAAATAATGCTAGTATAAAGAATTATGATTTTGTGTATTATATATTAATTACATACAGAAGCAGTTCAATTTCGTAAGGTGAATATATTAAATTAAAGAACAATATCATTTTATAATTAGTGTGAGTAAAATTATAAATGTATTTTTGATATGATAATTTGATATCGTATTCATTACAATATTTTTTTGTCTATTACAACATATATTTAAAATAACACTTTAAAAATGTTGTCTAAAATATATATATAGTTGTCTAAAATATATATAGGCAAGACTTTATACGAGTGACAAAAAAATAGAACTTAACAACATATTTTAATCAACACACTATAAGTAATGCCTTTAAATTAAAAGACACGTATTAAGTGTTGCTCCATCAAATATACAAAAGCAACTATATATTATAAAGCTAATATCTTACTTTTTATAAGAATTGCCTTTTAATTTATTTTAAACTTTATTTTTTAAGTGTTGTCTAAAATTTTTAATGCCTCTTCTAAAAAATAAATCTTATCTTTAATACATATTTTAACTTTAATTTTCAGTTTCTATCAATTTTAAAATAAAACAAATCCAACTTAATAAAAAAAACAATAAAACATAAAGTTAAGATTAGAAGAGAAGGACCACAAAAAAAGAGAAGAGAGAAGGAAAAAAAATGCACAGTGAAGGGAGAGAGACAGAGAGTGACGAAGAGAAGAAAAGAAAGGAAGAACTGCTATCAAAGGAGGAAGAAGAGTAAGAAGGAGAAGAAGACGACAGAGAAAGAGGTTGCCACTACCACTTTCTTTACCTCTAGCACCATCTCTGCCTTGCGCTGCTGTTGTTGTTTCTCCCTTGTGCTGCCAAATCCGCCACTGCTGTAATTCCTCTTCTCTGCTTGCCGTTGTCGTGTTTCTCATTGCTTGAGCTCGCGCCTTGTTTTGCTCTGCTCTGTTGTGTTCTTCTGCTCACGCCGTTCTGAAACCTCTGCTCTGTTCCGCATTCTGAAACCTTTGCTCTGCTCCGCCGTGGTGGTGTGCTCTATCCTCTCAAGCAAATCGACAACTCTCAGTCGTTTACCTCTTTCTCTCAAGCCACTCGCCTTAGCCTCAGTCCTTAGGCATCTCTTCCTCTATCATTGTTGTTGAAGGCTTGTAGATTGATTTTACATACTACTTGATTAATTTAGTTGAATTGTTGAATTAACAACAATATTTTCAGTACACATCTCTCTCTCTCTCTCTCTCTCCCCCCCAACGCACATCTCTTTTAGTTTAATTGATTGAAGAAGCTCACATAATCCTTTTCTTCTTTTCATTGTTTTTGCAGTTTTGAGTTTGATCATGTCAAAAGACAAAGACTCTAACGATTTGTCGCTCACCTTCAAATACCTCTTAGGTTTGATTTAAATTATTGTTTCTTTTTTGAGTAATCACAATTTAACAATGTGACTCTAAAGAGTATAGCTTTCCCGGTAACATTTGGTGCAAGAAAAGGGATAACATAGTTTGGTTGTCCCAATTCCTCTCCTAAAAGGCATAATAGTTTGTTAAAAATTAGTTTTAAAATTTATCATTAAGCATAATTAGAAAGTCTCAACACATGGTTGAAAACATACCTACGATATCTAATATAGTTCTACCGTTTAGGGTTTAGGGTTTTAAGGTTTAGGATTTAGGGTTTTAAGGTTTAGGGTTTAGGGTTTAGGGTTTAGGGTTTTGGGTTTAGGGTTTGGGTTGTAGGGTCTAGGGTTTAGGGTCTAGGGTCTAGGGTCTATGGTTCAGGGTCTAGGGTTCAGGGTTCAGGGTTCGGGTTTAGGATTTTTCTAGGGTTTTCTAGGGTTTTTCTAGGGTTTTCTTGGGTTTTCTAGGATTTTCTAGGGATTTTTGAGGATTTTCTACGGTTTTCTAGGTTTTTCTAGGAGTTTTCTAGGGTTTTCTAGGGTTTTTTATGGTTTTCTACGATTTCCCAGGATTTTCTAGGTTTTTTCTAGGATTTTCTAGGGTTTTCTATGGATTTATAGGGTTTTCTATATTTTTTAGGGTTTTCTAGAGTTTTCGAGAATTTTTTAGGGTTTTCTATAGTTTTCGAGGGTTTTTCTAGGATTTTCTAAGGTCTTTTAGGGTTTTCTAGGATTTTCAAGGGTTTTCGAGGATTTTCTTGGATTTTTTAGGGTTTTCTAGAAATTTCTGAGGATTTTCTAGGAGTTTTCTAGGAATTTTTAAGGTTTTCTATGGTTTTCTACGCTTTTCTAGAATTTTCTAGGGTTTTCTAGGGTTTTCTAGGGATTTATAGGGTTTTCTATGGCTTTCTTAGGGTTTTCTAGGGTTTTCGAGAGTTTTTTAGGGTTTTCTATGGATTTCGAGGGTTTTTCTAGGATTTTCTAGGGTTTTCTAGGATTTTTCTAGTGTTTTCTTGGGTATTCTAGGATTTCCAAAGATTTTCTAGGATTTTCTTGGGTTTCTTAGGGTTTTCTAGGGATTTCTGAGGGTTTTCTAGGTTTTTCTAGGAGTTTTCTATGATTTTTTAGGATTTTCTTGGGTTTTCTATGGATTTATAGGGTTTTCTAGCGTTTTCGAGATTTTTTAGGGTTTTCTATGGTTTTCGAGGATTTTTCTAGAATTTTCTAGGGTTTTCTAGGGATTTCTGAGGGTTTTCTAGGTTTTTCTAGGAGTTTTCTAGGGTTTTCTATGGTTTTCTAGGGTTTTTCTAGGTTTTTAATGGGTTTTAGGGTTTTTAATGGGTTTTAGGGTTTTTAATGGGGTTTAGGGTTTAGGGCTTAGGGCGTAGGGTTTAGGGCGTAGGGCTTAGGGCTTAGGGCTTAGGGCTTAGGGCTTAGGGCTTAGGGTCTAGGGCTTAGGGTCTAGGGCTTAGGGTTTAGGGTTTAGGGTTTAGGGCTTAGGGCTTAGGGCATAGGGCTTAGGGCTTAGGGCTTAGGGTCTGGGGTCTGGGGTCTGGATCTGGGGTTTAGGGTTTAGGGTTTAGGGTTTAGGGTTTAGGGTTGAGGCTTAGGGCCTAGGGCTTAGGGCCTAGGGCCTATGGCCTAGGGCCTAGGGCCTAGGGCCTAGGGTTTAGGGCCTGGGGCCTAGGGTTTAG
>NC_029779.3:9704-10063 GCF_000817695.3 Arachis duranensis | reverse complement strand
GGTTTAGGGTTTAGGGTTTAGGGTTTAGGGTTTAGGGTTTTAGGGTTTAGGGTTTAGGGTTTAGGGTTTAGGGTTTAGGGTGTAGGGTTTAGGGTGTAGGGTTTAGGGTTTAGGGTTTAGGGTTTAGGGTGTAGGGTTTAGGGTGTAGGGTGTAGGGTTTAGGGTTTAGGGTGTAGGGTTTAGGGTGTAGGGTGTAGGGTTTAGGGTTTAGGGTGTAGGGTGTAGGGTTTAGGGTGTAGGGTTTAGGGTGTAGGGTTTAGGGTTTAGGGTTTAGGGTTTAGGGTGTAGGGTTTAGGGTGTAGGGTTTAGGGTTTAGGGTTTAGGGTTTAGGGTTTAGGGTTTAGGGTTTAGGGTTTAGG